>NW_003852492.1:5477173-5501402 GCF_000181295.1 Otolemur garnettii | reverse complement strand
TAAGTTTAACATAGGTAGTTACAGACCTTCAAGTCCATTGTTAAGTTTAACATAGGTAGTTACAGACCTTCAAGTCCATTGTTAAGTTTAACATATGTACTTACAGACCTTCAAGTCACTGTAATCTCACTACATACACATTATGGGTGTAAATTTGCACAGAAAATTTTTAGAAGTATAGCCATCAAACTGTTCATAGAAGTGAGGGTTTTCTTTAATTAAACAAGCATTAATTGACACTTATTATGTGTCAAACACTACATTAGATGCTGAGTAGAGAAATTGGTCCTCTGAGTGGGGTAGTGGTGTGACACTTAAAAATGGGAACACAGCTTTAGAACTAGATCATGGTCACCCAGACTGGAAGAGCTGTGAGTTCTGTGCCAGAAAAAGTCAATATTGCTACAAAGGGACTTCGAAAGGCAATTCTGGTGGGGACCGAACAGAACAGATCTGGAGAGAAAGCTTCCATCTTTTTAAAGAATACATAAATAACCACATGCATAATGTTAGCAGAAATGTGAGTGGTAAAGGGCATTCTGATGAGAGCTCAGACAGAAATTTAAAAATATATATGCTATTGAAATCTGGAGGAAAAGCCATCCTTGTGATAAAATTGGGCAGAACTTGGCTGAATTGTGTTCATGTTCTCCTGGTTTGCGGAAGGTAAAGCTTGTGAGCGATGAACTTGGATATTTAGCTGAGGAGACGTCTAAATGACGTGTTGAAGGAGCAGGGCTCTTCCTGACTGCGTACAGTGAAATGTGAGGAGGAGGAATGGGTTGAAGATGAAAGTGTTCAGCAAAAGGGAACCAGAACATAAAGATTAGGAAAAAAGTACTCCACGGGTCCAAATTATTAAAAAAAAAAAAAGAGAGAGAGAGAGAGAAAGTGTGTTTGTAGAAACATGCTAAGGGGTGGCAGACCCACCCACCACGTGGTGAGGAGGTCTGCCGAGGTACAAAGCACACCCTAATCAGCATCTCAGCACAAAACTGCCCATGTGGACTGAAGGAGATGGAATAAAGAAAGGCTGATTTCTTTGACTTCTTGGATTTTGACACAGAGCTACTCAGGTGTGAGTGTGTGCAATTCTTCAAGAAAAGGGAAGAACCACCCGAGGCAATTCAGGGACGACCAGGGCTGCCTCCTCAGTTTCAATAGGCAGATGGTCTCCACGCAAAGTCCTGGGGTTAGAGCTGCCCAGGGCCATGGGTTTGCAATCCCTACCCTGCAAAGCTATGGGTGAGAGACCCCCACTGTGTCCAGAAGGTGACACCACCACCACAGTTGATGCAGAAGGCAGGCCATCAAACAAAAGAGGGTTATTCTTGAGCTTAAGATCTCATGGAGTTTGTAGTCTGTACTTGTTGGGGACCAGTCATCCCCTCCTTCTTTGTAATCCTTTCCCCTTTAAAGTAGAAATATCCCTCTTGCCTGGCCCATTACTGCATTTAGGAAGCAGGTAACTTGTTTGGTTTCACAGGTGCATAGCTGGAAAGCTTTTGTGAATAGTACGTCAAGTCTCCCCTCCTGATTCAGGTCAGACTCAGGTATTTAGTCATTGATTCTGGAAGAGTGAAGGTTTTTGAGGCTGTTGGGATGGAATGAACACATGGTACCTATGAGAAGGACATGATTTGGCAGGGGCTAGGCAAGATTGCTACAGACTAAAAGTTTGTATTCCTTCAAAATTTCTTTGTTGAAGCCGTAATCCCCATTGATTCCCTTATTAGACGAGGCAAAAGAGAGATGGTCTTTCTCCTCAGCTATGGGCAGATGCAGGAAGAAGGCAGCCACTTGCTAGCCAGGAGGAGAGTCCTCAGCAGATGCTAAATCTGCTGACAGCCCAGTCTTGGACATCCCAGTCTCCAGAACCGTAAGAAATAAATGTCTGTGGTTAAGCCACTTAAGCCATGGTATGTTGTTACGGTGGCATGAGACACCTCTGGCAAGTGGTGAACAGATCAGACCAAAGTCTGGCCCTTGGGGCAGGCGATCCATAGAAATCCTGAGAGCCAAGCACCTGGGGGAGAAAGGGACAAGGGACACGGGTAGGTGGCAGGTTTGCAAAGGTGGGGGCAAACCAGGCAGTGCCAACAATGAGCACAGCGAGATTATGTGGTAGGGCTGCTTCCCTGGCAGAAGTCCTGGAGATGACTTCTGACTCATCCTGGCCAGGAAGGCACCAGCTGCAGACCCTCTGCCTGCTGTGGCCTCCGCATTCTGCATAGCGTGGAGGGTGGGCAGCATCAATGATCCAAATAGCTGAAAGCTCCCTGCACTTGACTGGGTGGGCTTTGATGTGGGGCAAGACCCACTGCTGTGGGGTCTCCTTCACGAAGCCTCACGAATGGTTGCTGATGGGGCAAGCCCCGCAGATTAGCAGCTGGCAATGGGCTTAACCCAGGCACCTGCCTCAGCTCTATGAGTTCTCAGTTGAAAGTTCTTGAACAGTCTCCCCCACTGTGAGTAGTCAAACACGATCTCACTCCTCTTTCCCTTCCTCCACTCACAATATTTATACTCCATTCTTCTATTGAGATCTATCTGCTCCCATTCTATTAAATTGCTTTGACTGGCAGCTCCTATTCTCCTGAAGCCTGCAACCCATCTGTTCTCCAGACAATGAGGGACAAGCATTCTGTTTCCATTGTGCTTGCCCGGCCTTCTGTGCTTCCGTCTTCAATCTTAAAAGGTGTGTCAGAGATGCCTCCATGTGAACTAGGGCCGGAATAGTTTGAAGTGCCAGTTCTGCATTTAACCAGTTCTGATCAAACCAAGAAAAAGAACCCAAATCCTCCCTCTTCCTCCGTGCCTGCCCTAGTGCTGTAGCCCATTGTTCAAAGGATTATAACCACTGTGAACAGGAGGGAGCTGGTTTCCATACAGCTGTGATGCAATGCTGTGAGCAGCGTGCTTGTGCCCCAGGTGTGCGAACAGCTGCCAATACGTCCCGGCACTTCCCACTCAGGCCTTTTGGAGTCCTCCACACCCATGGTGGGTGGGTGTCATGACCCTCTGATTTTTTTTTCTTTTTTACAGAGTCTCATTTTGTCGCTCTCAGTAGAGTGCTGTGGCATTGCAGCTCACAGCAACCTCCAGCTCCTGGGCATAGGCGATTCTCTTGCCTCAGCCTCCCAAGTCGCTGGGACTACAGGCACCCACCACAACGCCTGGCTATTTTTTGTTGTAGTTTGGCCGGGGCCAGGTTTGAACCCACCACCCTCAGTATATGGTGCTGGCGCCCTACCCACTGAGCTACAGGCGCCACCCTGACCATCTGATTTTAAGAAGCAGGATGATGAGGCCCAGAGAGGTGAGGTAATTAATGTATGAGGCTCCTGACGGATGGTTTGGAAGTTCTGCAGAGAAGGGAGGGTACCTGTACTTATGGTTCTGCTCTCTGGGGAATGCTCACCTCTTCTACACATCCGGGGGGGACACTGGCTCCCGATGTGTGGCCTGACACAGGCCACCACTAAATAAAGTGAGCGACCTGTCTCACCTTCCCATCGAGTTGATAAATGTGCCCAAGACCACACAGCTAAGATATGGAGAAACCACGATTGTTCGCAAAGTCTCCCACTCCTAAACACGGTTTCCAAGACACCATTTCCCATATAACCTGCAAAAGGCTCTCTGCCTTCTTTCCTAAAGAATGTGGGTCTGCAAATGGTGCTCAGGAGAAAATGACAGCAAGAGTCCTATAAACTACTTTCTAAACCAGGCTGAGGCTTATGACTTAATGGGTTCAAGGCACATTTGAACAGAAGGTTCCCTGGTGCTCCACTGCCAACACCTAAAAACTCAGCTGTGTTGTAGGCCATGCCCCGGAGACGAAGGCTCTCCCATCTGGTGACCCTCTTTTGCTGTAGATCTTCAGGCAAAACAAGCCAGTTTGGCCAGATTGTGAATAAAATTATTTTTTTCCCGAAATATTTTATAACCTAGTTGCGCAAACCATGGAGAAGTGAAACCCGAGGCCTCAGGTCTGTGCCAGACTTTCAGCTCGGTGCCGAGCGCCATAACCATGACATTTTCATGGGCATCTTTGCTTCTTTCTAGTTTCTCTTGCTTCCAATTACATCATCCACATTTTGAAGCACCTTTGTCCAAAGTAAAACTGTACAACTTTCTTAAAGATAAACACACACAAAATAAACATCCACAGGGTAATACAAAGAGATGGCGTGATGTTGTAGCAAGGTCATTGCCATAAAAGTCACAGCCTTGGAATCTAGCCTTGCTTCTGCTACTAATAGCGTGAGCTTGAGAAATTCACTTGGGTTTGAACTCGGGTTTTCTTATCTTAAAAAGGAAAGAAGGAAAGGTTGCTTCCTTTTCTTTTTTTATTAAGTCGAATACACATAGATCATGAATACATTTATGCATATGTGGGGTGCACTGGGCTGATTTCTTTTTATACAATCTGACATCGTTAGATCAAACCAATCAATATAGCTTTTACCTCATTTACTTGATTATTGTGCCAAAACATCTATGTTCTACACTTGACAGATTTGACTTGTACCCTTGTCATATGCTCCATAGGTGTGGTCCCGCCTTTTACCCTCCCTCTGTCCAACCTCTTCCCTCCCCTCCCTGAGTAAAGTTGTTTGCTTTTAAAAGTTCTTTTAAATCACACATGATTTAACATTTCATTCCTCCCTAGATTCCCCTGGTAACTAAAGAAAGAAAGACGAGGTAATACAGGCTTTAAGTCTGAGTTTGGGGCCAGGCTGAGTTTTATGCTAATTAGAATCACCACTTTCCAGTCTTCCCTCCCTCCCTCTCTGTCCCTCTTTCCCTCTTTCTCTCTCTCCTTCCTTCCCTTCTCTAGAGGATCTTCACCCTGCCCCAGGTTCCTCTTTTTCCTTTTAAATGGGTGTACTAGAATTTAAGTCTCTTTGCAATATTAGTCCCATGAAACTTACATTTACATTTAAGATGATAACTATTTTAAAAGCATGATGGTACCGAAAAATCATATATGAAGGGGAAAGAGGTTATGGGTAAAATGTTACTACCTGTCATCTGCTCACCCCCTCTGGCTGTCTTAACAGTACTTATCGGAGGTTTATCAGAGGAACAGGAGTCATGGGGGATGGCGAACCGTGACGGGAAACATTTCTAGCAGTGAAATCAGGGGCGGTGTTCAAACAGGAAACTTACACAATTAAGCACAGAAGATGTTTCCAAACAGAACTATTAGACATTTACTCAATTGGACTGAATCTGACTGAATTCAACCGAACATTCAGTTTGACTGTCGCATGCATGAAGGCTGTCTGTCACTGTCTCACGGATGAACACGCCTTCCCTATAATAACGTGCAATGTGCTTGTAGATTTGTTGACTAAGTCATAAGTATGATTCTCTCCCCACTGTGGCTGCCCCCACTTGCTATGCTGAGTGGGAACAGTGGGTCACCTAAGAGGTTCGTTCTAGAGCAGTTCACAGTAAGGCCCTAGGTCTAGAGTCATTTGCTTTTCCTCTTTCAGCAAACATGTTCTGAAAGTGCCCAAGTTCCATGAGTCTAAACTCTTGAGAAATCTGTAGAGAGGGCTGCAGGTGAGCAAACCGCACCAGCAGAGCACAAGTCCATGGCGACTGGGCTGGGAGCCACCCAGGTGTGAGAGACCCAAAGCAGAGGCACTACTCAGGGAGGCATGTTCTCTGTCTGAATGTGTCCCCAGCCCAAGAATGGCCCAAACATTTGGAGACATTGAGCGACCCCCAGAGATGACTATCAGACTATCGGAATACTCAGCAGCATTTAAGCCAGTAGTCAATATAATTTAATCCATGTCCACCCTGAACTTGAGGAAAATGAATAATAACGGAGGTGAATAACCCAGAGAGGAACATGCAAGGACGGAGGATGATTGACAACTGACATGAGGACTGGACGCAGAAAATGTGCCCCTCTGTCCCATGTCTTTTCTGCCAGACCAAATAATACCCAGTTGAGTATTTCCACCTCGCAGAGTATAGGGAAGGCTGAATGTTCCAATCTGGACTCTGATTAGAGATGGTCCACGGCTTGTCCTCTCCTAGAAGATGGAGTCATACTGTTCCTAGCCAGGATTTCTGCCCAAGAAGGCAGACTGTATCGGAAACGCCCAAGCAGCATGCCACATGTTCCTGCTGTCACAAAGTACAAATGTGTCTGGTGGGTGAAGCTCTGCTGCTAAACCCACAGTAAACGTCAGCTCCCGTAGTCTGGCAGGTGAGCAATCTATTAGGAAATCGAAGGCCCCTCCCTCATTATAGGAAAACAAATAAGCTGTGTCTCAGGAGAGAGGAGACAGAGGAGAAATGGTTTTGCAAAGGGAGGTAATGGGCTTTGAAGTCACATGGATGTAGTTTTGAATCCTGGTCCTGGCACACATCAACTGGACGGCCCTAAGCAACTGCTTTAAATCCTTTAAGGTTTCTCATGTCTAAGATGGGCAAAAATAATTCCTCTCTCATAATGTGGGGACTGAAAGAGATCAAGTGTGAAGGAGAGGCAGCCCGGCGAGTGACCTGTACGCAGTGAGGGTTAGTAATTTCAGTTCCCGCCCTTGTCATGGCTGTTTCCCCAGGAGTTCCTGGGCTGCACAGCTCGGCAGGGTGACGACAGGCCCTGCTTATCCCTCTGCCCCTCCTGGTTCCCGGACCCCCTTGGATGACAGAGTGCTGCTCACCCTCCACTGCACCTGCTCAAGCTCTTTCCCAGCTTCTCAAGTCCTTTCCTCCCCAGCTCCTCACTCCCTCTCTACACCCAGGAGTGTTTGGAGGACAGAGTTGAAACTTGGAGAGACTTAGATCCACCACCAGTTCTCCTTTTATTATTTCCTTCTTGCAAGGTGAGAGAGGACAACGTCTCAGAATGAAAGATTCTCCTCCATGCCCTCTCTCAGCAGAGGCCCTAATTCATTTTTCATGGCCCCTTGCAGTGACAAAAGCCGCTGCTTTCTCTCTTGTAAGCGTGCTCCATGCAATAACTCAGAGCTGATGTGCATTTTCCCCCTGGGTGCCCGAGCATGCTTTGATTTAATTTGCCCTGTTGTTTGGCACAGGGCCCTTCCCGGCGAGTTTCCTTGCAGACCTGGGGAGGCAGGGCCCTGACAGCGATGGGGCGCAGTGACAGATGGGGTTCAGTGGGTAGTGTTTAAATAATTTGCTGCAATGATAAAGGAAATATCGGAGACTGACAGATGCTCTTGCAGAAAGGCAGGCAGCCGCACGTACACATCCTGTTTGTGGGAGCAAGGCCCCTCACAACCACACGGGTCCTGGGCGTCAGCCCTTCTCTGCGGGCTGGACTCTTCAGGGGGTGCATGTGAGCTTGAGCTCCCAGACGGTGGCTGATGAGCTCACCTTGGCCTCTCATGTTGCTACTGAAAACCATTTGCAAGGGTTTATGTACACACATCCATGCATTGTTTATCCCACTTTCACAGTCTCACCATAGAGCAGGCCCTGCTTGTTAGTATAGCTCCAGAAGCAAAAACACAACCAACTAAGCAACAAGTGAAGCCAGCCCAGGTCCACCTGGACCAGAATCATTATTGAGGATGGACGTGGTGATGAATGAGAAGAAGGACAAAGAAAAGCAGCAGGCAGAGTCATGTAACCCAAAGGCAGAAGGCACTGGCTATATTTGGCTTCGTCAGGGCAGTGTGTGCACCTGTTACCCAGGCCCAGCACTGCATGCAATTAGCTGGGCTCTGGCCTGGGCTGTGAGTGGCATTTGGAATCCTGGTCAGCTTGCTTTGAGTGCTGCCTCTGTGGTCACCCAAGGGGCAGAGGAAAGTGCTAGATGATGGGTGATGTTCAGTCTCCAAGCTGTAGTCACAATTCCAGTGAGTTCAGTAATGCTGCCTTCCCAAAGGGCGAGCCCCATGTGGGAGGGTCACACTGAGGTTTCGACAATTATATGAAAAGGATGCCAGCAGGTAAAGCAATGGTTGTGTTGGAACCACAGCGTGAGTATAGGAGATGGCTACTGAGAGCCCACCCAATGAGTATTTAGACCCAGAACACTCCCTTCTAGGAGGGGTACGAACAGATGCACCAGAGGGAGGGAGGAGAAGGTGGGAGCTGTTTTGTCAAGGGGAAGAGTGGCTACATGTGTCTGTCTGGTTTCTTTTATTCTTCGGTTCTGAGTCTTTTCTAGCAGATTTGGCAGGGAGATGCATTTGTGAGAGAAGCAGGGTGAAGAAGCTTGCTGGTTGAGGAGGGAGCTCAGGAGCAGAACTTGTAAGGAGAGTGACAAGTCAGCAGGGGAGAGGGGAGGGGAGGCCACCAGGAATGGAGCTGCATGCCCCAGGGGAAGGCAGAGCTGAGCAGAAAGTGGACCAGACAGGGCCGTGCTGTCCTCCCGCCCAGAGCTGGCAGCTGAACGCTGAAGGTGACTCAGGTGGTGGGGCAGGTGAGGGCAGCCACCTTAACACTGTGGCTCCTTGCTGGCTCACCTGTTGCAGAGTTAGCAGCTGTGGCTCTCACCTCCCGCTCTGCACTGCCTTCCCTAACTGGGCAGCCAGCATCGTTCTGAAAGGTGAATTGAGCTTTGCCTCTTGGCATTTTCTGGATTTTGTTTTACAGCTAATCAAACAGGCATTAACCACCTGGGAGCTCAGGAGCTGCGTTCCCTCGAGCAGCCGGGTGACCCCTTGACTTTTCCGAAGGTACAGATGGAACACCATCAGAGCCTCTTCAGCAAGAAGCATTTAAAGGGCTTAATCAGAGCCGTTTGCAGGTAGTCTGGGCCTCAAGTGTTATATTGTCATGTGAGAAAGAAGTCTGGATTATAGTGAGTAAGACAGAATAGGAGACGTGGGTACAGAGATGGAAGAAGGGAGTGGGAAAGGTCAGAGCCAGGCCAGAGAGACAAGAAGAAAGCTCAGCTTTGTCCTGACAACCATCCATCTCTTGTGTGTCCTCATCGCCAACTTCCTCCACCTCCCCTACCGCCTCCTGGCCTATCCAATGGGCATCAGAAATCACCCGTCAGCATTTGGTTCTACAACTGAGGTTGAGGGTGGCGCCTATGGCTCAAAGGAGTAGGGCCCTGGCCCCATATGCCAGAGGTGGCAGGTTCAAACCCAGCCCTGGCCAAAAAACTGCAAAAAAAAAAAACAAAAAAAAAAACAAAAACCAACTGAGGTTGAGGGCTATGGACTAGGGGAGTGGTCCTCAAATAGGGAAGGTTGGGGTCCACGTGGGGAAATCTGGCAATGCTGGGAGATGTTTCTGATTGTCACAATTGGTATCTAGCACATAGAGATAGGATGTTGCTAACTATCTCATTATATGCAGGATAACCCCCCAAACAAAGAATTGTCCAGGCTAAAATGTAAATAGGGCCAAGCCTGAGGACCCCCAGGCTGCCAGGGCAGCAGGATAGTGGCCCCACGGGAACCAGTTCAAGCCCCATCAGTAAAAGGCGGCACTGGCTTCCTCTAACCTACAGGCCACTACCATCGCCATGGGATGGTGCTACTGTTTTCCACTAATTAGGAAAACAATAACCTAGACTAGGGGACCGTACAATGATAGGGGGACAGGGGGACAAGCTGGAGAAGGGAAAATGCACCCAGAGGTAAAAGAAAATGAAAGGAAGTGAGGAAAGAGTGGTCCAAGGAAGGATGGTGGTAGAAGTGGGCCTGTGGGGGCCGGGGGGGGGGCGGGTGTGGTAGGTCGTGTGAGCTGCTCAGCAGAGAGGGAAAGAAAGGGGAAGTGTTAGAGAGAGGTGGGGAAAGTGAGGCTGGTTTTCT
This sequence comes from Otolemur garnettii, assembly GCF_000181295.1. Taxonomy (NCBI): domain Eukaryota; kingdom Metazoa; phylum Chordata; class Mammalia; order Primates; family Galagidae; genus Otolemur; species Otolemur garnettii. Next base: position 5,491,635 of record NW_003852492.1, on the reverse strand, counting down.
AAGAAACACAGGAAAAAGTGAGTAGGAAGCAAAAGACAAAGACAATGGAAATAGAAGAATCATAGGCAAAGACCAGGAGCAAGGAGGAGAGGGAGGAAAGCAGGGGTGAAGGGAGGCAGGGAAGGGCAGGCGGCTTCCATCTGCAGCCAACTGAGGCGAGCACCAGCGTCTGTCAGCGTGTCTGCAGGCAGCGGCGACTGCTGCCAGCCCAGCTTAGCAGCTCCAATCTAGACTAGTTGGTGGACTGGAGGCAGAGAGTCTGGAAAGCAAAGGACACCAAGTGCGAATGGGGCTTTGGGCAGAGTGCAGGGAGCTGCCTTCCAGACTCTCCTTGGCGTGAGTTTCCAGCTAAATCTGCAAAGACTGTCTCATGTCTCCACATTCCACAGTTGAAGAGACTTGGGGAAAATCTGAGGCATAACTAACTCAGCTCCTCTGTGCTGGGTCCTCAGCATGCACGGATGCTAAGCACAACCTCTGTTCTCCATCTCTTCTCATGGAAGGAAAGAGCTGTCTGGGGGAGGAAGGGCAGGGAGTTCTTAGTCCTCATCTTCATCTTCACAGCACAGGTCGAGCATTTCCATGGGACTTAGCCTGACAAAAGTCTCCAAAACATGAGGAAAAATGTCACTGTGGGTGCAAATAGCTTTGGCCTAGAAGTCAAGGTCTGAAATTGCATTGCATTGGCTCTGAAAGCAGCTGGATATATGATCTTGGGCAAGTCATTTTACTTTATTCAGATCTCAGTTTTCTTATTTACACATGGGAAAAAAAATAATAGTGCTAGATAATTTTTAGATTTCTTTTTTGGAGCCAACATTTGATCAAAAAATTAAGTGGTCCTTCTATATAATGCGACAGGTTGCTAAATATATATGTGTATGTGTATATATATATATATTTTTTAATTATTCTACTTTGTTTTTGTAAATGTGGCCCCTTTTCATAACGGGTATAGTATGGTAGAAACAAATATTACTTTAGAGTCAGCCAGACCTGAGGTCCAATCTGGGCTTAGCCACGTGCCTTGGGTACAAGGTTTTCTAACCCTGACTCTCAGTTTTCTCGCTGATGAGCTGATGAAATGGGAATAATGCAACCCTGCCTGCAAACCACACTGAAAATGAAAGGGCAACACATGAAGAAGGCACACAGGAGATATAACAGGCCCTGGATAACTGGGGTCATTCTCATCTGCAGATAGTAAGCGCTATGACATAGGATGTTCCCAGGTAGAGAGTTTTCCCCACAGGTATTGCTTGGGAAACATGTGGTTAGACAGAAAATCCCTGAATAGCAGCGATAAAACAGAGCCAGCTATTGCTTTAGAATAACTGTTTTCTCTTTATTCTAAGTGTCTGGCAAGATGTTATTATAATCAGTATTATGAAAAGAAAAACGTCTTCATGGAACAAGTTTGGGGAAACACACATGCAGGACATTTCAGAATCTTTGATTGCTTCTTAAATCACACAGATCTCTAAACAGGGAATAGAGCACACACAGTTGCTTAGACTCATTTGACCAACGCATAGTTTTCCTCCCTAAAGAAATACCCATTAACCTCTCTGAGACCACCAATGTCAGCCTCAACAGTTTTGGAAATCTTTCTGTAGGTAGATGCTTGCCTTGCTTACCTAGCCATATGTTAGGGACAAAGGACCCAAGGGTCCAGGCATCCAAGCCCGTGTTTCCTATGGATAATTATCAAGGCATCTCCCACAGCTGCAAATAGTCTGTCTTTTTTAAGCCACTTCTCATTCATAAGCAGCTACGCACCTACACTGGCCTCAGGGGAGTGCATCTGACACTGTTTTCCAGGCTTCCTTGTGGGAAACTGCTACCCTGGCCTTTTCCTTCTGTCCACACCCACCCCCCACGACATCACTGCTCTCCCACTCCCACCCCGGCTCAGGATGTGCTCTCAGGAGAGTGGGCGGCTGGACATTCTGGGACATCAGAGAGAACTAACTGGATCCCTGCAGCCAGCCCCGACTTCAGCTGGCTGTTTTGCCTGTGGGCTATGTCGAGCTCTGCCAATTAAGAATGTGTTACACGATGCCTGTCAGAAATAAATGAGAAGTGGGGAGCAGGGGAGCTGATAGGGAGGCGAGTCCAAGGGCTGATTGTAGATAAATTTCCAATTTTTCATAAAATGGGAAACAAATGTTAAAATAAATATTGAGGAAAAGAAGACCTGCCAGGGCGAACTGAGAAGAGCGTCCAGCCTGGCTGAGGGGGTAGAGGGAGGGACTGAGAGGAGGAGGTGGAGGGTCTCTGAGTGGCAGGGAGCTCCAAGGGGAAGCCTGCTCTCAAGGTGTTCCAGTGGGAAGGCACCTGGGATCACTACTCACCACGCTGCCCCAGGGACAGAACGGCTGGCATCTGTCCTTTCTGAGCTTCCAGTCCTCCCTCTTATGGGCAGAGCCAGGGACAGCAGAGCCTTCCCCTCCTCCTCACCCTGCTCTGTCCTCTGCTCTGGCCTCCCTCTTCTGCCTGGTTTGCAATTTCCAAGTCCCTTACCTTGGAATAGATAGGCTGGGAATACGAAAGCAGTAGGCCAGACATTCCACAAAGCCTTCTGTACATGGCGCAGAAAGCACCCACTTATGATCACAGTCAAGTCTGGCAATTCCTATGAGGAAGGCGTGCAGGTTACGGTCTCACCATTTCACATCCCCAGAAACTGAGATTCAGAAAGATAAAAACTTTCACAAAGTCAAACAGCCAGTGAGTAGTGGAGCGGATTCCACACGCTTTGCTCTTTCTCCATATAAGCTTTTATCTTCATAAATTTCAGTCTGCGGATGGAAAGGTAATGTGAGTTGTGGGTTACAAAGGTACTCATCTTCTTATTTCTCGCAAGGACAGATTAGGTTATTCAGGCCAGTCCTCCCACTGAAAACTACTAAAAGAACTGGATAAGATGATTTTTATATCCTTGTTAAAAGCATCAAAAAGCTTCTTTTCAGGGATAGCATTACCGGACCCCAAATTAAAGGAAAAACAAGAAGCAAGAGACAGCAGGTTCCTGACCTAGGGGCACTTGATGAGTCAGCAAAATCCCAGCCTTTGTTTGATGGCCCCAAAGTGCAGTGGAGCAGCAATCAAAGCCCAGGACCCTTTTGAAGTGAAGGAGTCTAATAGAAAATCCTCTTTTCAATAAGTGAAGACCTGAGAAGGCTGAAGCCCCAAGATGAGAGGGAACTGAGAGTTGAACATCCTTTTCCAGAGACTGTTATTATGGTTTGAATTGCCTGGTCCTTAAAATTTACTTTAACCTAGCATTCAACAGAGAGCCCATAGTCATCTCAAAGAAACAAACATAAATCACTTCTAAAGGAAGCTGCTTTCATTTTAAGGGTCAAATTATTCCATTTTTCTTTCTTAAAAATACAATGGCCAGCATAGAGCATAAAGTAACCAGGCACACAAGAAGATGAGATACAAAGAGTGAGAACAGGATAAAATAGAGAATAAAAACAGATTCACAAGCATAGCAGATAAAGAAGTAAGCAAACACCAACTACAAAACAACTATTTTTACTTTCTATATAAAGAAATAAATGACAAATTTGATAAATCTGCATGGAAAATAAAGCCATAAAGGGTGATTAGCATGTCTGAGTGAAAAACATTCAAGTAAGCGTTCTAGAGAAAAATACAATGGCTGAAATAAAAATATTAGTGGAAATAATTGAAAGACTATGGAACACAAATGCACAGAGAACCAATTAACTGTAAGATAAGTCATTAGAGAATTAGCCATTAGGGAAGCTGGAAAGATGAAGAATGCTAATGACTGCATAAAAAGGAAAAGGTCTAGCCCGCGTGTTGTGAATAGTCCGAGAAGAAGATAAGAAAGGGAAAGGAGACAGGAGACAGTATGGTAAGAGACAATGACTGAGAATTTCCTAGGACTAAACAATTTACAGATTTAAGAAAACCAACAACCCCCAAGAAAAATAAATGAAGAAAGAAAGAAATCTATACCTAGGCAAACCATAGTGAACTTGCCAAAAGCCAAAAACAGAGAAAGTAGAAGTAGTAGATGTTGCTGGAGGTGGAGGAGAAAAACAGACAACGTTCATGGAAGCAGAAACAAGATTGACAGACGACTTCTCAACAGCAGAACTGGGAGCGAAAAGTTCCTTATGAAGCTGGAAGAAAATGGTTTCCAATTTAAAATTCTGCACCCAGAAAAATAATTTTTCAGGAGTCAAGGGGAAATAAGACATTTTCACTCAACAAAACCTAAGAAAATATGCCACCACCAGACCTATCCTTTAGGAGGGATCCAAAAGGGATACTTTAGGCAGATAGAAAATAATCCCAGATGGAAGGTCTGAGACGCAGGAAGGAATAAAGAGAGTGTGATAAATGGACATCATATAAAATAATTCCTTAAAAACACATTGTTAATTCAGCTATATGTTAGCAATGGTAATACAGTTAGGATGGGGATAGGTGAGGTTGAAATACTCTGGACATCCTTGTATTGTCAAGAGGAAGGTAAAAATAGTGATCAAATAGTGATTTCAATAGTGTCTGCTTGAAAACTAGAAGAGAAATCCAAGGATAGGAGCCTGGCTGGGGGCCTCGTGACCTCCACTGCTTCCAGCTGAGGGATCCCATTCAGGAGTGAATCTTGGCTCTTGACTTCTCAGCCTCTCTCTCATCTTAATATTTCTTTCTGATTTTAGGGATCATTTCCAATGTTTAAGGGACAAAAGCATTCCAAAGAGAAGATGAAGCAATGACACGTAGGATTTAAAATGTAACGGTGCAATAGGAGAGGCCAGATCCCTAGGAACTCCTTTCAGCCACCATCCTTCTGGGCATTGTGGCCAAGGACACAACCCACTGTAACCAGGATAAAAACTTCATCCACTTCCTGCAGGTATGGGGCCTCCCCAGCAGGTCAGCTGGGGACACGCAGCCCTGGTCTTCCCCAGAGATTGCCTTCTCCAGCTGGCAAAAGGGCTTCCCGTGCAGGCCCACACACAGCCCTCTCCCCCACACACTCACACTCCCATGCACACTATCTATTTTCTAGCCTTCAGCCTTGTTTCGTCCCTGGTGTTTTTTACAGCAATGGCGTGTTCCTCCATGATGATCATTTAGAATATGATTGCTTTGCTGATGCCAGTTTGGAGGAGGCTCTGGAGAGAGCTTGGTGAGAAAAGACGAGGCCAAAATCACTTTCGGAAGTACAGGTGCATACATGGAATGGAACTGACACAGACACGGGGAGTGTACAGAGAATTTTCCAGCAGTGCTAATGAGCCAGAGCCCCAAACCAGCAGCGGAATGTCCATGGCAGGAGCTGCTTTAGCTCTGGTATGAGAAACACCAGTGTCAGACGCCTTCCTTTCTGATCCCTAAAATAGATGACATTTCCGCTGGGAAGGAAGCCTCTGGCCATCCCCCTTTCCCATGCACTGCCCATCCAGCTGAGGCAGACATACGCATGGATGGTGTGATTGGCAGAGGACTGTGCAATAGCCGGCACAGCAACAGCTGACAGTCCCTGCACTTGGCGGATGACAGAATACCCCCTCCCCAACTCACCTGACCTGCCCCCTCCCCCAGCATCCATGGGCACATTGAATTTATTGCCTTCAGCTGGAATTACTCTATTTGGACTTGATTCATGGTAGACCACCGGGGGCCCCATTTCAGAGGTAGGGGCATTTCCAGACCTTGGCTTCAATGACTTCTTATAAAAATGCCTTTCAGAGAAAACAAACAAACAACAATTCTGATTTTCTTGGTAGTACTGAAGGGAACCAGGTTCCTCACTAGACCGGGGTGGGGTGGGGCACACTGGCCCTATCCCCCTCTCTAAAAGCAGGAGGCAGCTTGCTTCGGCAGCCTCCTGGTGCTCAGATGAAAGGCCATTTTAAATAACAGTCATGTATTAAAGCAAGGGGAGAAGAAAGAAAAAAAAAACTCAAGGGCTATAGCACTGCCACAGTTTTAAATTATAGTGTAGGAGGATAAAAATAAAAGAGAGAGAGGAAGACAGAGCAAGGGAAAAAAATTGCCATTGTTTTATGAAGCAGATGGGAAAGTTCAGGGGATCAGAAAAAGACTATTATTATCTCAACTCTACAGTGACAAGGCAGGAGAAGGATGCAGTTTTCCCCCATTTCTCCCTGAGAATGGGACACTGGCAGAATTCATTCTCAACGCAGTTTAAGGGCGAGGGTTTTGAGCCACCAGGGGTAGAATTAAAGATTCAGCAGGCATGCATATTTTGAGAGTACTTCCTCTTAATGTCTCCTCTTTCTCCTGTTTAGATGCTGTGGGCTCTGACCCTTTAATGCCATTTCAGGCACTCTCTCCAGCGCCTGAGGAGAAGGTGAGGTTTTTGGAAAATCCTAGGATTAAAGAGTTGGAAATGACCTTTCTTAGGGGTTAACTATTGCAAATTCAAGCTTACAGAAATACAAGGGGTAAAGCTCCACGAGGCAGCAAGTGTTAGCTACATTTTCAAGTCCAAATAACTGAAAAAAAATCAGAGAATAGAAAAGAGGAAAGAGAAGGAGAGAGAAAGATAAGTATACAAGGAAGGAAGGAACTAGATGTGCAGAGGGTCCAGGATCGAAGACCCTGGCCACACACGTTGTCTGTGATCTTCTTCTGAATCCCCCACATAACTTGAATCTGAACAAAACGATTTCGAACTTAATTATATATTTTTCCTTATCCATTTATTCACTCAATAAACATTTGCTGGAGAGAAGAGACAGTCATAAAACAGAAGGGAATCAACATTTACTGAGCGCTTATGTTAAGCATCTTTCTAATTTTTATCTTGCATATAGAGTCTCTGACTAATTTCTTAACAATCTGCTTCTGAGGAAGTTATTATCCCCATTTAAGAGATGGGAAAACTGAGGCCAGTTTATACGATTCAGCCACACTCACAGCACCTAAGTAGCAAGGCTGGTGTTGAAACCCCAATCTCTCTAATTCCAATGCCCATGCTCCCTGGCTCTGAGCTACATATGTGTTTAAGGATGGGTGTTCTATAGTCTCTACCTTGATAAATCCATCTCTTCTGTGAGCTGGATATGTAAACGGATGACCAGCCACTGGTGATGAAGGCCGGGGTTTACCTGTGTGCTTATCAAGTTCATGGTAAGCCCAGGAGGAAGGGCTGTGCTCTGACGATAAAAACATGTGCCCTGGAAGACTTCCCAGAGAAGGGCCTTTTGATGGATGCTGTGAAGGTTGGCACCAGGTGTGGGCACCAGGTGTGGAAGGGAGAGGGAATGGAATAGTATTCTGTGCCGAAAGAATAGTGTCATTCAAAGTCTGAAATGTCTGGAATCATCCTGGGAGGATTGCAGAACAGGGGTGACCAAGGACAGGGAATGAAGCTTGGGGCCAGAGAGGTTGGCCCGGTGGGATGGGAAGGCTCTTGCATGCTGCAGGCACCACGCCATTCATTTCACTCTCTCTCTCGGCACTGGTTAGCAATTAAGGTGAGCCGGTATGCGACTGGCATGCAGAAAGAGACAATGGATCCCTGCTTCTAACTGCCTATGTTTAGGATGTCATTTGGTAAATTATTCATCTTCAACCACTTCACCACCTTGGCCCAGCTCGTTTTCAGCTTCCTCCTCCCAACTCGCTCCTCCCACCAGGTGAGTGTTTCAGAAACACAGAATTATCAGAACAGAATCCAAAGCCGAGCAATTGGAAACCACAGAGAGGGAGTCGCCACCGATGACTGGGCGGGGGCTGCACACTTTGGATCAGAATAAAGGGGTTTGCTCTGCCTCCCCCGGCCCCAGTTCAGCTCTGTGACCTTAGAGGAATCACTTAACCTGCTGCTGGACGATGCTCCTTAGCTATAAAGGAGGAAACCAGCATTGGTTTTCACTGTGCCATCAATAGCCAGGGTAGAACTGTCTGACTTCTGCTGTGTGACTGCGCCTCTACAGAGGTGCCGGTGCACACACCCGCTCCCTGGCCAGTGGGCTGGACCTGAGAAGCCCTGCCTGGACTGGGTGGGAGCTGAGGGCCGGGTGCCTCTGCTGAATCAGCACTTTCACTCCAGGAAAGCAAAGCCGGTGTCTTCCCAGGATTCTCCTGCGGGGCATGACCAGCTTCTCTCACATTGCTAAGGAGGCCGTGGACGCCGGAGGTGATGAGACTCAGCTTACCTTGGCTCAGTCGTCGTCCCACGTGCCTCTGTTTCCACTCTAGCCTGGGGCAGCTCTCACATCAAACCCTACAGGGCAGGAGCACCCAACGCCTGGGAGGACAGATCCTGACACAGCCGCTGGGGGTGACTAAGAGGGGACAGGGTGACAGGTGTTTGTCCCCCCTGCCCACACTGGCTCCCAGAGGTGCTCCTTGCACTGGGGAGGGGGACTGAGGAGGTTTTAGCCTCAAAACTGATAGGAATCAGTTCTGCAACACCTAAGGAGGAGATAAAGGATTTGAAGAGAGAAACTAGTTGCAATGGCTGAGCACAAATAGTGTTATGAGAGGGAATAAGAAGTCAGTGCCAGGAAGCAAACGCCGTCTGGGGCCAGCCAGGTGGCAGCAGGCAACATTTATTCTTAGGACAGAGCCCCTGATGCCACTTCTGCCCTGCACCACGGCTGCAGGCCACTGGACTAATTGCTGTTGCCCCCAGCCTGCCCCTGCACCTCCTCCATCACACTCTCTCCTCAGCGCTTTATTGATGTGTCTAAAAAGGCACAGTGCATAAAATGCTCTGCTTGCTCTTTCTAATATCCTGCCTGACAACCAGCCTCCCCTGTGCACACTCCCCTCAGGCCTGCTCTCCCCTCTGCACCTCTGTCCAGCGTCACCTTGCCCTGTACCTCTCTCCTCTGCATTTGAACTTCCCGTCCCCTTTGCCCTCCTGTCTGACTGCTTTCTATTAGCCCCGAGGTGCCCCTTCTCCATTACTCCTGACCTCTCTGCAGCCCCCGCAGCACTTACCCTCTCTGCCACCTCAGGTGGCCGCAGGAAAACAGACCTCACCCCATGCCAAGGCCATGCAGCATGTTGAGAAAAGTTCTACCCACACCCCCGCCAACCTCTGTCCTCTGCCAGGCCTGGGAGGGGCTGGGGAACCTCTCCACCTAATCCAGCAGCCCTTGCTTCAGTGCACTTAATATTCACGACAGATAGAACATTTCACGGCGAATTGGATGCACATTCAACTGGAAATGAAAATTTTATGACTGTTCTCACTCGGAGCCGCAGATTACACCAGCTGAGAAAACACGGGCACAAACGTACAACCTGTGAACTGTAAAGTATATTAATAATGAAACCACAGCCTGGGAAATGAAGGCTTTATTCTGTTTATATTCTGCTCCATTAATAGAAGGCACTTCTACTAGCTCCGCCCCATTAGCCAGCAATCTGTGCAGTGAACGGGTGGGCCGGCGGACCTGGGGGTGCCAGGGGCACCCTCCCAGCCCACCACACCACAGCTGCAGAAGTCTCAGAGGTCACAGACTTTCTACAAGTGACAGGAAGGGGCCTGAGCTCACGACTGTGCACAAATCCCATGTATAGAGAGCCTAGTGATGTTTTAATCAGACAGAATCTGTGGTCTGATTAGAATTGCCAGGTTGGAAAGAGAAGGTCCCCACCCCACTAGAAACTGGAAGTTCAATTAGAGCCTACAACCAGAGAGAGAGAAAGTAGTTCTTAAAGTGAGGCATTGAATCACCACCCAAGAATCAGCAGGGATAGACGCTGAAAATCCAGATTTCTAAACCCCATCCCAGAATGAATGAACCATCTATTGCATTATTTAACTAAATTTGAGAAGTGTCATTCCAGCTTCATCAAACTCCAAATTAAATACCACCACCTTCCCCTTCACCTGCCTTCAATATTCACACAGCAATAAAAACTGACAGTCGGGAACACAAAACCCAAATTCTTGGGGTTGCATTGCCTGAGACTGGGTACCAGGGTGAGCACTCATATACAGGGACAGCCAGGGATAGGGCTGGACCAGGGCATGGGTGACCCAGGGACATGCTCCCCTCCCTTCTGCAGGAGCACCGACTGGGCAGCTGCCTTTGGGGCATTTGGTGCAGGTGCGGCGGGAAGCCCCGAGCTCAGCAGGACAGAGGGCCCTTGCTTCTCCCTGTCAGCCTAGCCTGGGATGATTTACGGATCTGCAGTGTAATTAGTGACAACTGGAAAGAATTCAAGAACCTGATGAGCCCATCATGGGAGCCCATGAGATGGGATGGCAGATGGCAGAGACAGAAATGAACCTGGGGACCCTTTAGTGAAGGAGGGTCTGGACCCTGGCAGCCTCCTGGTTCCACAACTCCTGCCTTTGCTCTAACCCGGGGAGGGCTCTGGGCCACACTGCAGAGCCAGGGGAGCTGTGGGTCAATATGCCAGCTGCAGAGCCTTCCTCTGGGCTCCTGGAGCCCCCTCTTCCCTTGACCCTCCAGGCATCCTGGCTCCACTGCTGGCCCAGAATTGCTCAAAAACTTAGGCAGATGGTCGGTCCTGGGCAGTGGTCAAAACAGACTGTGTTGAGGAGCATGGGTATATTGGAAGGTCACCGCACTCACTCTGTTTTCTGCTTTCCCCTGGACCAAAGGAAGTCAGCAAAAGAAATAAATACGAGTTCCCATTTCCTGGCCTTGTTCCAACAGCAGGCTACGGGTGAGAAAAAACCCTGCACTCCCATCTGGCTTTGGTTTTGATGGTGTCATGGGGCTCAGTGCAGGGGCGAGGGGGACTTCTACCCTCCCAGCCCTATGGCAGGGAATTATGAAGCCCGACAGCAGGGAGGGGAGCCACGGGCATACTCTATACATGATGTCACCATGCACCTCTCACCATGCCTAACAGCCTGTGTTTGATAAATAACTTTTGACTGAAAAATTCAACAATATTTTAAGCCACCTGGGGTTCTCACCTTTGTTATTTATGAACCTAAAATGCGCTCAGAAAAATCAAGGTCTACTGACTTTATACCAAGCTCTTCCAGAAAGACTCTCTCTCACAGATCCTCTCTAAGGACTGACCAAGTATTTCAGCAATGACCTGCTGGCTGATGCTGTTCATTTGTATTTGGAGAACTAGAAACTGTGAGAGGGAAGTGACCAGCCTACCCCCCAAAGCAGAAGCTGTGACAGTGTGATGCGGAGTGCCTTTACCTCCTGGTCTGAGAACCCTGCAGCCTCTCCGTAAGATATGTGCACAAAAGTGGATTTTTCTTGTGACTCAGTCTCTGTGTCTGAAGTCACACTGCTGGAAAACGTCCCCTGTGTGTTTTCAAATGCAGCTGTGTGCTCCCCCTACCCCTTTCTCTGCCACACCCATACAAAATGCCACCGTTTATGCAAAGCACATCTTGGAAACCAAAATGAGCCAGCGCTCGATTTCCTGTAGCTGAAGCAACCTGATGTTGACAGAATGGGGACGCATTTCCAAGCTCAAAATTTTATAATAATACCTCGGGGGAGTCATTGGCAAAGTTTGGCCAAAGTATAATTAGTTTGCACAGCTATTAGAGGCTGATAAAAGGTTTTAATTTGCGGAGTGATCTCATGAATCTCCGATACTCTGTGGCTGCCCTTGGTTTACTTTCAAACAGGGTGGCTACTCAGCCAGGCGAAACCCACATCCACCCAGCCTGGACCAAGCCAGGGTGATGGTCTCGGTCACTCGGATAGAAGAAAGGCCAGTGAGATGCCCCAGTGACATTTTCTTCCTTCTTTGCTGTGATATCTATCTGCTGCTTGTGCCATGTCCCCCTCCCTTTCTTAACTAAGCAGGACCTTTAAAAAAAAAAAAAAAGTAACATTTACCTTTACAAATTGAGAAGCTTAAGAGAATTTACTAAGGTTGATTTTCCATTTCCAGGAAAGCCGAAAGGAAACCGAAGTCATTTTCTTACATGTACTTTAATTGTTAAGACGGTGTGTGATGTACTCAGTACTACTGTGAAACCAATTTACAATCACTCACACATGCATATGAAAAATGAAACACAGCTATAGCCTAGGATGAAAGAGGGAAGGGGAGGGAGAGGGGTAGGGAGGGGGGTGGGTCGATAGAGGCAGGGGTGGTAGGGGGACCACACCTATGGAGCGTATTGCAAGTACAAGTTGAATCTATCAGGTGTAGAACACAAATGTCTTAATCCTATAATCGGGTAACCGAGGAGAAGGCTATGTTGATTAGTAGGATGTAAGCACTCCAGTTTGTACAAACAATCCACACGTTGAATCCCATAGTGGCTTAAATGTATTTAAGATCTATGTACAAATGACTTAATAATAATAATAAAAAAAAAAGACGGTGCTTCCCTAAAGAGTAAAGATAATAATGCAAATAAAGAAACTTTGACTTCCAGAGGGTTCTGCAGGTGGGTGAAGGCTGGACTGGTAGATTTAGGGCTAGAGGACAGAGAGACTTGCTGACCACTTCTGAATTCTGACCATTAGCTGAAAGCCGAACGAACATGAGAGGGAGATAGTATCACACCACCACAATCTATTGTGCTGCTCCAAAGCGCACTTGAGCAAAAGCTGAGATTGTGTCTGATAGCATAACACAGGTTTTACCCACGGCAATTTGCCTCTGAGGGAGCGAGAACACAGCACACTCATCCTGAGACCATCACAAGAGAAGCTAGTTTACATCTCCCCTCCCCATTGCTGCTCTTAACAGAGGAGTCTACTGTGTATGGGCAATTGGGCTTGATGAATGTAGCAGAAATCGGGGAGCAGGACAGGAGGGCGCATGAAAGCGCACTCATGGATGAAAGGCTTGTATACAAACACATGCAAAATAATTGTGTATTATCATGACAGCTCTTTAGTAAGGCTCCAGAGGTTCTCCATCTATATCGTAAATATTTTGAGTATTAGGAGTAGGGAACAACTCATTATCAGCTTCATTTGACAGAGATACGTGCCATAGGTCATAGCAAGAAGTGGTGACCTCTGGACAGAGCTAGTTACCCAAAGGGTGCTATTTCTGTTTACAACTTTAAATTACTTTGATTGTATGACCCCACTCAACAGTCAAAACATCACATTAGTTCATTTGGCTCATGTAAAATTGGACATCACTGAATCGTATTGCTAGAAGGGGATGAGGACTAACAAATATTAAATTTAATTACATAGCAGTGTATCCAACTCGCGATTCCACTCAATAAAAATGGTTAAAGCAGAGTTAGAACACTGGACACATGATTGAGGGTATAAGCCAAATAAGCTGGATTCGTGTGCCAAGAGAAAAAAAAACCCATCATATATAAATGTGTCATATATGAAAAATACACATTAAAGTTTCTATAAGGCCAATATCTTAATACATCTAATACAGGTTGAGTATCCCTTATCTGAAATGTTTGGGACCAGAGTGTTCCAGATTTCGCATTTCCTCAAATCTTGCAATACAATTTTTTCATGCACATAATAAAACATCTTGAAGATAGAAGACAAGTCTAAACATGAAATCCTTTTTGTTTCCTATATACCCTACATACATAGCCTGATGGTGACATTATATAATATTTTTATTAATTTTGTAATAAAGTTTTGAGTGCAAGCTATCATACGAGGTGAGGTATGGAATTATTCACCTGTAGCACCACGTCAGGCTCAAGAAGTTTTGAATTTTGGAGCATTTTGGTTTCTGGATTTTCAGGATATGGATGCTCAGCCTGTAGAAACATTTGAGAGTCCTTTATCCCAGTATTTCTGCAACTGTTTCAATTCATCACTTTGGTATGCTGAAGGGCCTTTAATTGATGATATACCAGTGTTTGGGATTTTTGTTCTCTATCAAATTTCTCCTCCGTATCTCTCAAGTTCCATCAAATGGATTTTCCTCAGGATGGTCTCCCACTTTTCATTGCTTGAATAAGACCGGTGACAAAGCATCTTCCCCAAGAGGGTACCTCTCCCACACATGGAGAGTCTCCAGGGGACAGATACTCTGCAAAGCTATGCTGGGGATTCCACCCGGGATTAGGAAACAACCATCATTCATGGCAATGTGGAAAGACCTTCTTGAGATGGAACAGGCAAGTCAGCCTGTCTGGTTGTAAAACCAGGAACACTCAGGAAAAGATCTGGATTTGCAGATGTAGTGGAGACTTGCCTAAGAAGACTGAGATAGTCATCATTTCAAAATTATATGCAGTTTACAGTCTGAGCTTTCTGCTTGATTACACTTCTCTTTTATCTATGATTCGATAAAAGTGGGATAATCTACACACAAAAAACTGATTGCAGGGTTGGGGAAAAGAGAGATGGACTAAAATATATCCAACGGGATCACAAAAAATTATTTATGTGTTTGTCTTGCCTGTTGAATTACAAAATCCCCAAAGGCAGGGACCATGTCTCATTCACCTTTACTCTTCCAGTCTATTTCATTTTTCAGTTTTACTAGAACCTAGTAGATGCTAAGTAAATGTTGGTAGTGGGTGG
>NW_003852492.1:5380911-5476995 GCF_000181295.1 Otolemur garnettii | reverse complement strand
TGGATGGATGGGTGGATGAGTGGATGGATGGATGGATAGATGGATGGATGGATGGATGGATGAATGGGTGGAGTGGATGGATTGATGGATGAGTGGGTAGATGGATGGATGGCTAGATGGGTGGGTGGATGGATGGCTAGATGGGTGGGTGGGTTGGTGGGTGGATGGGTGGGGGAGTGGATGGATGGATGGATGGATGGATGAGTGGATGGATGGATGGATAGATGGATGGATAGATGGATGGATGGATAGATGGGTGGGTGGGTGGATGGATGGATGAGTGGGTGGATGGATGGGTGGATGGATGGATGAGTGGATAGATGGATGGATGGATGGATGGATGGATGGATGTATGTATGGATGGATGGATTGGGAAATGAACTAGGAAGGCATAATCCTCCCAATCATACAAATGTCATACACACACAAGTGGAATAGTTTGATAGACAATGAGAAATTAGTGATGCCCTTTTCCTTTACTTACAATTAAAATTTGAAAGGGAAATTCTTATTGTTATACTAAACATGAAAAACACAAACACACGCAAGCATACACATGCACAAGCTTTATTCTTCATGTGTATGCTCTGAGATAATACTAATAATGATAAGTTTTCAAGATGGGTACAATAAAAATCTTTGGAAGGGAAAATATGCAATGAAAGATATTCCCAATTTATACTGTCTGCCAGGTTCTGTCATTCTTGCGATTTCCTGCTAAACCACAGAGATCTCTTTCTCTCTCTCTCACCTTTGTCTTTCAGTAACCAATGGTGGAGCTTGGAAAGGTAGACACAGTGGTAAACTGAGAAAAGCTCTGAGAATCATGACAATTCCACTCTAGCTTTTAAGGAAAGAACTTTAAAGTTTTCTTGGGAACAAATTTGTTAATTTCAACCCTGATTACCTGTGGGATGATTGTTTAGGTTTCAAATTTATTTAGGCTATTGAGAAAGAAGGTTTCAACATCAAGAAAATAGATGATTTGGGGAAACTCACAAGTGGTAGAGGAGAAAATACATTTCTCTTTCCAGATGATTAGATTGTGTTCAAGAGTCTAAAGTTGCATTTAAGCCCTTTTGGATCTTTCTCGATTGGTAATATAAAAGCAATTTCTTAGGATGTTTCAGGACTACAGTGCTCTCCACCCTAAAAACTAAAGGCATTGATGTATGGCAGCATCTGTGCTCTATATTCTTTCTGGGAAGTTCTCAGCTTTTGAAGGACCATATCAACACCTTTCCACCGGCCCACCTTGACAATGGGCATGACACTGTTGTTTTATTAGATTACTCAGAGCATGCTCTGGAACAAACCAGTGCAGACATTTCTTGCATAGGCAATGCTCCTTCTGCTGAAAGAGGTAGGCGTCTCCTACTCAGATGTGGTTGATCTGAGGGCCTGCAGAATCAGTGTCCTCTGCAAGCTGCTTAGAGAGAAGCAGACTCCAGCTCCACCCCAGAGATATAATCAGAATCTGCACTTCAACAAGACCCTTAGGTGATTGTATGCACCTTAAAGCTTGAGAAGAAAGGGTGTAAGTGACCAGGGAGGCATGATGCAGACACTCCTTTCATCTGCTCCTCTGGGCCCCTGGGGTTTCCCAGCTGCGTTTTATCTAAGGCCATGAGCTCCCTGAGCCAACATGCAAGCTCTGTGTGCTCAGCAAATGGCCAGAGCTCTGTGTTTCCAGGAGACTTCCCTGCTTCTCACGCCAGAAGACAATCTCATTGTCTAGCTCTGTCTTCCGCTTCTCCTGAGCTGTTGCTTGTGGGTTGCTATAGTCACTCTGAAGATGCGAAATTCAAGAGTAAAGCTAACTGGTCCTCTCCATAGGGCAAGCTCAGGGTAACTGGGTTTCTTACATGATGGCCAACTCCTCCCTAGAGAGTATCCCAGGAGGAAATGGACTCCATGGATCCACAGCCCTGCGTCGTGAGAGGAGAGGCCCCTGGATCCTGTCTATAACATCACACCTTCTTTGTGCCTTCTTGGGGGCTTAGCCAAAGGGACTGAGGATGCCTGACCTCTGGCTGCCTCCTCCTACTGCTTCCCGGGGCCCACTCACACTGCCACACCCAGCCGTCCTCCTCTGGGATGCATAGCCCTGTCACGGGCTCACTCACTGCTGCCCTTTCCTGACCTCACCCTCTCTGCTCCCCTCCTTCTCAAAGGATTCTCCCATCCTCACTGATTAAGGGCACATCAAAAACAGTGGCAGATTTACAGGTTAAGAGTGATTTAGTGGAGTGAACTGCAGCCAAATTAATGCTGGCTGTAATGTAGTTTACCTCATTAAACAATGCACACCAAGATCCTGTCTGCTGTAAAACAATTGGTCTCTGAAGCCCAGTATTCATCTTCCAGGGTTGCTGGGAGATAATAAATGGGTAATATTCCGGTGATAATGGTAATGGAGTCACGGCTCAGAGCTAATATTATGGCAAAGTAGTAATTATTTCAACAGTAAACAAGGGATGGTTGGGCTGCCGACAGAACTCAGCCTATGGAAAGGGTTCAGCAAATTTCCTCAGAGCCAAGGCCTGGGACTGGCTGGGAGAGGAGGGTGAAGCCCCAAGTCTCCCTCTGCTCTCTGATTTCCTCTGGCAGTGGAGAGACAGAGATTCCCAAGCCTCTACTTCAGGCCTCTGCCTTCAGATTCTAGGAAGAAGAGTCACCATGGATCCACCAGTTTCCGTCTTTGTGGGGCAGCCCACAGCCTGAGATGCTGACGTTAAAAGGGGCTCTGTGAGGGAGTGGGACTCTTTGCACGTGGGCCAAGAAAAAAGACCCCTTCTTCCCAGGATGGGTTTCTCGACATTGCTCCCATTTGATGGGTTCAGTGGTCCAAAGGCAGAGATAGAGCAATGAATCCTCAGGACAAATTTTCAGGGTTCTGAGATTCTGGGAGTTACCTGAAGTCTGATAAGATCCCTGGAGTCAACACAATATACTGAGATCTGGAAAAAAACCAAACAAACAAACAAAAAAAACCTCCAGGATCATGTGACTGTAAACTACAGACAATGGAAAGACTCCATGTGACCAAGGCGACTGGGTCTGCCCTGACTTTGGTCAGAGGGAAGGGAGAGTTGAGGGGAAGAGTAAAAGGGCAATGTGGCATCTGAGAGGGCATTTTGTCATGCCCCGTGTGATTGCCTGTGTGCCAGTCACATACTGTTGGGAAGCTACCCGCCTCCAAACAGAGGCTTAGAGGAGAGTTCACTGTATTATCTTCCTCATGGGGTCAAATGGACTATTCGAGGCAGATCTCTCCAGGGTCCTGCATGAGGTGGCAGGTTGGGCTGGGGCTGGGGCTGGGGCTGGGGTCCTCTCCAAGGCTTCTTCACCAGACTCCAACAGCTGGCCTCTCCCTCTCTAGGAAGTCTCTCCATGTGGTCCTCTCCATAGGGCAACTTCAGGATAACTGGATTCCTGCGTGGTAGCCGAGGGCTCCCAATGAGCATCCCACGAGAAATCAGCAGAAGCTGTGTGGCTTCTTGTAACCTGCACTTGGACACCAACTTCTTAGCCTGGCTTCCACCTTCCTCCATTCCTTAGGAGAGAGTCACCAACACCAGCTCATAGTCCAGGAAGGGGGATTGGATTGCTGCTGGTGGGAGGGGTCTCAGACAATTCTGGGACATGTTTGAACACTATCCCAACCCTCTGGTCCATCCGACTTGTTCTTTGCTTTTCCACAGCAATATCTTGGTTTCTCTGTCTCTGATTTTGATTCAAAACCCTTCTATCACTTTGTCACCCCTAAGTTGATTCAAGCACAGGTAAGCCTCTCCCCATTGTCTCATCATTATAACACACATAATCATTGCTGTTCGTGACTAAATGCTCCATTATGCCTCTCACAGATGTAGAACAGTTATGCAGTCATACTTTTAAAGGTATATATTATTCTCAATTCTCAAATGAAGGAGGAGGCTGACAAATGTTAAGCCGATCTAAACACAGATGTGTTTGATTCCAAGTCTATTCTCTTTCCGCAGTGCCGTTTGCCTTTTAAGCAAAATTAACTTCTCTAGGTCTCATACAAGCCAATAAAAAATAGCATAATAGTTATTCCTATGTGACTTTGGAAAAATCACCTAACCTCTCGGGGCCTCACTGTTCTATCTATAAAATGAAGATTGCAGCAGTACTTACCTCATTATGAAAATTAAGTGTGATCACAGATGCAGCACACGGGCTTGGCAGAGAATAAGTGCTAAAGAAAAGTTAGCTAATGATGCTTTTCAATAATTTCAATGAGAACACAATCATTTTTCAAGCCTAGATTTGATTTTATAAATGGCTATTTGAATCAAAGTATTATGAAATAAAAAAGTTATAAAATTTTATTGTACAGATATGAACACAAGGTTTTCAAAAAAAGATAGATAAATGGCCAAGAAACATATGAAAAAAATGCTCGACATCACTAATCATCAGGGAAATGCAAATTAAAACTACAATGAGATATCATCTTACTACTTCCAGAATGGCTATAGCTAAAAAGTCCAAAAATAATAAATGCTGGCATGGATACAGAGAGAAAGAGATGCTTCTACACTGTTGGTGGGACTGCAAATTAGTATAATTTCTATGGAAAACAGTATGGAGATTCCTCAAAGGACTAAAAGTAGACCCATCATTCGATCCAGTAATCCCACTACTGGGTGTCTACCTCCAATCCCCCTGAAATGAAGTCATTTTATTAAAAAGGCACCTGCACTTGACGTTGACTGCAGCACATTCACAATCACAAAGACGTGGAATCATTCCAATGCTCCTCATTTCATGAGTGGATTAACAAAATGTGCTATATGTCTACCATGAAATACTCCTCAGCCATAAAAAAGGATGAATTAATGCCTTTGCAGCAATGTGGGTAGGACTAGAGACCATTATCCTAAGTGAAGTATCTGGAGAATGGAAAAACAAACACCACGTGTAGTCTTTGATAAACTGGAACTAACTGATGGGCACACAGGTGCACAGAAGGACGTAAAAGTCATTGGAACTCAAGCATGGGGGAGGAGAGGGGGCAGGGAAGGGACCCCTCTATCCATTAGAGAAAAGGGAACCCTCTATCCATTAGAGAATGGAACCCTCTATCCATTAGAGAGAATGGAATCTTCTATCTAGGAACTCAAGCATGGGGGAGGAGAGGGGGCAGGGAAGGGACCCCTCTATCCATTAGAGAAAAGGGAGCCCTCTATCCATTAGAGAATGGAACCTTCTATCCATTAGAGAGAAAGGAACCCTCTATCCATTAGTGAGAAGGGAACCTTCTATCTGTTAGATAGAAGGGAACCTATCTAGTAAGTACAATGAGCACTATTTGGAGGATGTGTGCACTTATAGCCCTGACACAAGCATTCCAAAAGCTATCCATGTAACAAAAACGTTTGTACCACTTTAATATTTTGAAATAAAATGCAAATATTTTATTACATATATATTAGTAAAAAAAAAAAAGACGGTTGATTTTTTAAAAACCAGCTCTAGAGATTTCTATGCGATGTATTTTGCAAAGTTTCTCAACAATGGGAATCCTCCCTTGACTAGTGGGGGTTCCTAGCAGTTCTTTGTCAAAAACACTGTATTGTTCAAAGAGACCATATATGCAGAGGTGAATATTAATTAGTTAGAGATTTCCCCAGGGGATTAACTTATCAAAACGCTAATGAAGCGATAAGAGACAGGCCTATATAGAATTTTGTGAAACTGTCTTGGAAAATCCAACACTCGATTCTGTCACATGTTGACTCTTCCAGTGGGGACAGTCTCCCAGCCCCATGTGGCTCAGTATGAATTACCTCAGCTAATTGAAAAAATCCTGAGGGACTGTTGTAGGGCATGAGGGTTATTTAGTGGTACAGAGGGAAAGAAAACACAAGAGAAAATACAGAAAAGACAGAATTTCATTTTGACGGTTTTCCTCCCATTGCAGTGCCATCACAAGTTCTAAATTTTAGACATCTGCTGATTCTAAAATGTCATCACCTTTTAAACTCATTTAACTACAACACATGAGCAGAAATACTGTGGCGGCGAGGGGGCATGGAAATTAAACATGCACGCACACACACACACACACACACACACGGAGTGGACACTTATGCCCCAATAGATGTTCCATAACACACTCTGCTTTCTATTGATAGGGAGATGCTTGCATTTTTGAGGGATCAGACTATTCTAATGGTATTTAACAAAGATGGAAGCAGAAAAGACTACCTCTGCATTAGAAAACCCATGTGGACTGACTTTAGGATCTGAGCTTTGTTCTGGCATTTATCCTAGTGAAAACAACTATGAAATACCATGACTCTAAATTCTGCTAAAATAAAATCTCAAGATCAAATGGAGCTCTGTGCATCACTAAAAAAGCAGCAGTTACATGAATAAACACATGCTTGGTCCTAAGCTTAGAATTAGCCTAAGATGTGGCATGTTCCCTGGTAGTTACCAAAGACCTAGCCTTTCTTAATTCAATATCTTGTCTCTTCCAAGTCTATCTTACTGGAATTGAAAATTGAAAATCTATTTCTAAAGGTTAAGTCTATGACTACAAGATTGTTGCAAATACATATTGCACATTTTGAAAAGTAGCAAAGTTGTGAAGAAGAATATAAATGACACCTATACTTACAACAGTTAGCAATAAAGCCATAACCACTAATTAATTTTTGATGTAAAAATTGGAATTGACTTTAGAAAGCAAATAACAGGATTTCAAAGTCCATCTCAACAGGACAGACATCTCTCTCACAGAATGATGCTCTTCTTTCATTATTCAAATCATTATTATTATAACGTGTGAAGAGTTTTTGAAACTATAAAATCATGACAGGACTCTGAAAGATATCTAGGATATCCCTAAAGAATTCAAAAGGAATGTGGCAAATGAGTGGGGTCTATTGAACTATGATTTTTTTTTTTTAGACGGAGCCTCAAGCTATCCCCCTGGGTAGAGTGCCATGGCATCAAAGCTCACAGCAACCTCCAACTCCTGGGCTCAAGCGAGTCTCCTGCCTCAGCCTCCCAAGTAGCTGGGACTACAGGCACCCGCCACAACGCCCGGCCATTTTTTGGTTGCAGCCATCATTGTTGTTTGGCGGGCCCGGGCTGGGGATTCGAACCCACCACCTTAGGTGTATGTGGCTGACACCTTAGCCGCTTGAGCCACAGGTGCCGAGCCTGGACTATGATTTTCTAGTGAACTTAAGGCCTGATATGTTTGCTTCACAAATAAACCTAGTGCTGCAGACATATTCCAGACAGAATCAAGAAAAGGGGTGAAAATGGTGGGGAGCAGTACTGGTGATGGTCAACTATGGGTTTCAAACTAGTAAAGTTAAGCAGTCTGCAATTTCACAGTTTGTTAGAAGGTATGGATTAATGTAAACAGGGTCCACCCAGGGAATTATGCCCGTCTTCAGGGCACATGAGTGAGGGCAGCTCAGGTGCCTCCACAATGTGCCTTGTGCTACACAACAGTAGCAATAACAGAACAACAATATCCAAGCAATAAACTTCCCCACAGGGAGAGCCAGAATCAACAACACTGAGCATGTTTTAAGTAGACAGGATCAAAGACTCATAGCAAGAGCTAGATTTTTGCTAAACCCTAGACAAAAGTAACTCCAAAGAAAGCAAAGTAGGTAGAATGTAGAATTGCTTGAGAATCAGGCAAGTCCTCTTCAGGGGCTAGGCAAGAAAGGGCCTTGTAGCAGCAGTGGGAACCCAGGTATGCCAGAGCTGTGAGCACAACATCTGTGAGACAGGCGGGGCCCCTGAGGACGGCAGGCGCCACTGCTGGGAGACAGAGAAGTGGGCACCATTGTGAGTGCATACGAAAATTACCATAACCACAACTTCACAGAATGATGAGTTTAATACCAAGGAAGGGAGTATGGATTAAAATAAGGGTTTCAACAACTATGATCAGAACTTTTAAGAGTCAATCTTCATGTAGGCAGCGGCTGGCAAACTTCTCTAAAGGACCAGATGGACTTTTCCAGGCATCTGCAGGATCTAGTTGTAACCACTCAGCTCTGACATTGCAAGACAAGAGCAGGCATAAACAAATGGACGTGGGCATATTCTAATACGGCTTTATTTAGTTATTTTAACTTCAAATAATTTGTATTTGCCATAAAATATTTTATTCTTTAATTTTTTTCAATTATTTAAAAATTTAAAATTTATTTATTTATTTGTATTTATTTGTTGAGACAGAGTCTCACTTTGTCACCCTGGGTAGAGTGCTGTGGCGTCCTAGCTCACAGCAACCTCAAACTCTTGGGCTGAGCAGTCCCCTTGCTCAGGCTTGAGAGTAGCTGGGACTACAAGTGCCTGCCACAATGCCTAGATACTTTTTTCTATTAGTAGAGACGCAGTCTCGCTCTTGCTCAGGCTGGTCTCAAACTCCTGAGCTCAAGAAATCCACCTGCCTCGGCTTCCTAGAGAGCTAGGATTACAGGCATGAGCTACCATGCCCAGCCTATAAAATTTATTTTGAGCTCACAGGCTGTTCAAATGCAGTTAGCAGGTCAGATCTGGCCTACCTGCCTTAATCTGCTGATTCCTGGTGTCATGAAATAAGGCGACAAGAGCCAACACTGGCTTTGAGATCTTTGAATCTTTTGGAAGTTAAAGGCCTTGGCCCAGTTCTAAAGTTAGCAGCAATCCAAATGTCCCCTTTGCCCTCTGAGTTTCCTTTTGATTCCTGTGCCCCACAGTCGTGTCATAATGCTCCACTCCTTTAAAACAAGTTTAAGAATCAACTCTCTTCCTTACTTGGACTCCATTCCATATAGTAGCATTTGTGAAATGCTTAGGTCGACTTTCAAATTAATTGTGCTGTGTAAATAGATGTAAGACTTAACAAAAGACAATGAGAACAAATGAAAATTGCTGCTGTTATAGCAGTGGTTGTAAACACAGATACCTTATTTGCTTTTTGAGTTGCAAAAAATGTACAAAATCTTCACCTTTGAAGATTGCTCTGTAGCAAGTTCACACCTCTCTTCTCCGCCTTTCTGATTTTTCTTGGCACTGCCCTGGAGAATATGCTTGATTAATACAGAACTTTTAATAAAGGACAACGCACATAATATTGCCCATGTTTACAAAGCACTGCATTGTATTGTTGCGAATCTTCATATTCTGATCCTATTTTACAGATGAGGTAACAGAGGTTCAGAGAGGTTAATTGGTTTGTTAAGAGTCACCCACTTAGTAATTGGCAGAGCAACGGGCCAAACCAAGTGTTTTGACCAAAGTGCTCTTCACTTTCGAATATTCTCTGCCCTCTGTTCTCCTTATAAGTGAGCTGGGATGTCAGGTTAAAAGTTTTTGTTTCCTCAGTGCAGAACACAGACAACCAAGCTGCAGCAGTCGGTGGAGGGTGACTCGTCCTGCCCCACTGCCAATGTGCCCACCCCTGTCCACCTTCCATGGGGAGCACCAGATGATCAGCCGCCAGCTTCCCTGCATTCTCCCCTCCCCCACTCCCTTTCTCCTTTTCCTCCTTCCCCCAATGTTTCCCAATATGGTGTATATCATCAGATGGAGAAATAACTTACAATCAGCCCTCTGAGCACTTGGCAAGAACCTCCATTCCTTTATTCGCACAGTGGGAAGTTTATAGTCAATATGAATTGTAATCGCTCTAAAGGGCTGGATTCTCAGCGCTCTCCAGCTGTACAGCTCTCTGAGGCGAGACATGGGTAGAGTGACAACAACTCAACATGAAGTTTTTAATTCCCTTTTGTATCTTGCTTGGATCTTGAAAGAGACACCGCTGTGAACCTCCTGGCTCTCTCCCTTTGCCTTCCACTGGCTCAGCAGCCATGGAGCCTGGGGAAGGTGGCAGACGGGTCCTCTCCCACTGGGCTGCCCTACTGATCAGCTAGGCGGAGAAGGGAGTTTTCATTTGAAAAGGAGCATGAAAACATCCTCAAGGCTAGTGTTTAAGCATCAGATGAGGACAGGAGCATCGTGATATTATTGAGGCACCTGGATAGCACTGACCCTATTTCCAAGTTTAGTTTTATTTTTTTTTATTTTTTTGGATGTGGGAATGCAGACGTCTCTCCATCAGGCAGACGGATATCCCAGCTCACAGCTCACAGCTCAATCCACTTAGTGTTATGTGGCTAGACGTGACGTACCCAGAAATGACAAGAACATATCTCAATTCAAGACAAGACCATTACACAGCAGAGCAAGTGCCTTTTTAGGGTAGAAGTAAGAATGCGCCCATTTGTACTTTGGGTTATTAAAGCCTACATCACTGTATTTCTTTTCTTTACATTTCAATCACTTTTGCTACTTTAATTAAACGTCTGTTACTATCCAAATCAGAGGCTGCTAATCATGAATTTATCCCTTTCCTTGTACAAGAAAGGATGTTAAAAAGACAGTAAGCACTCATCGCCCATCTCCATCCAATGAACATTAATTGTGAGCCTCTAACACCCACTGAAAGCTTCCAGGAGGCTACAGATTTGACTCAAAGGGAAAGAGACTCTGGGAAAAGCTGCCACAAGAAGATGGCAGCCCTTGTACCGGGTGGTCATTTAGGAACAGCATAGGCCAAACTCCGTGTTAGAGCAAGTGGGATGTCATGGAAAGGCCTTGGAGATGGACAATCCTATCTTCACTTGCAACACACTCAACTTTAGAATTAAGATGAGATACTGTAGAGCCTCCAATGCTCACTCTCGGCACCACTTTTAATGACGCGACTCTGGTGACATTAATTGACCATTTGTTTTACACCAGGCGAGAGGTGCGTGTTTACATGGGTTCCTTTAAATAACCCTTACAAGAAGACCAGAACATACATCCCACCACATTCCTCAGTTTACAGACGAGTCAACCAAGGCTGAGGACACTGCTCAGTAAAGGTGTAATCAGACTCAAGTCCTGAAGTTCATCACAACATGCCTGCAATTAAGGCTTAGGTCCTGGAACCCAGTCCGTGCCTAGGAGACAGTGTACTGACGTCCACAGACAGATCCAGGAGGCTGGGGTTCAAGGTACAGCTCCACCATGTTTTTGTTGCTTAAGCTTCGACAAGTCATCCAACATTTCTGTCCCTCGCTTTCCTCATTTATCAGATGTAAATAATAGTACATGCTGTATCCACTTCACAGGGCTGCTCTGAAGGTCAAATGTGCTGATAGAAGTGGAGTGCTGGCAGACAACAGAACATGATAAGCCTTTGCTACCTCCGTTTTCATCATCTTTATTAGGTTGTTGTCGCCAATCAGCACATCCACCTCCAATCAATCCCCTACACTTCAGTGAGCAGACACATCAGATACATCGACTCCTAGGCCTGAGCTTCCTTTGCCTTAAAGGTCAGCTTCTAAGTAACTTATCTGTGTTTAATTGTCATTTAAATTAGACACAGGGCTGTAATTAACCTTCTATTGGGATTCTCCCCTGCAGGTTAAATGACTGGCTCAAAGCAGCACAGGTTCTGTGATGGCCGTCATGGAAGGCCAGGGATGAAGGCTGCTGCTCTCCTACCTATACGACAACAGATGAAAACAGCTACTGTAATAGTGGAGTTTTTAGGCATGGGATAATGAGGGTGAAAGAGCACAATGTACTTCTTGAAGGACATGCCAAGACTTGCCATTTATTCCTTTTATCATCAATGGTGTTGACTGTTGGTCACCATTCATCTTAGATGGTGGGTCCAAGCTCCTCCCCAGAGCTAGACGTTGGGCTGTAAGCACCACAGTATGCGGTGCACAAGAGGGAACAACAAAACGCAAGATTATGAATTTATAGACCTTCGTGAATTCAGATCTTCTCTAACACAGTTTAGCAGTCAAGTTTCCTTGGTGCTCCAAACTTGGTCTGTCATGTGTAAAATACAGCTAATAGTCATGCTATTCTCTTAGGATTGTTAGAGAACCCAACGAAAATATGGAACTATTTTAAGACTTCAAAGTGGTGTAAAACTATATACAAATTCTAACAACAACAACAACAACAAAAAAGTGTTCTAACTTAGTAAATCTTTCAGGAGCTGGGCAGATTTATCTTGATTTTTATCATAATATATTGAAAAAAGAAGAACAGGTGATGTGTTCAGAGTGGGGCCTCTGGAACCACACGTCCTGGTTAAGTCTTGGCCACACCTCACACAAGGGTATATCTGTGAGCAACTTATCTAAGCAAGCTCTCTGTGTCTCAGTTCCCTCATCTTCAAAAGAACTGTAATAGGTGTCACACATACATCATAAGACTGGCAAGAAAACTGAAGAATCAACACCTGTAAGGCACTTAGAACAGGGCCTGAAGCGTAGCCAACCCACAATGGCAATATTAGGTACTGAGAGGAGAAGGTGGTAGAGGAGATGATGATGGACCCTCTTTTGGTCTTTCACTTTTCATAAAGTTAGAATCTCAATCATTTTAGGCTGCTGCTATTTCTCTAATTACAGCCACTTGCTTTTTTCAGGCATAGAAGCACCATCTCCTAGCCTAAGAATTCAGCCTTGCCAAAAGGGCTCAGGGTTCCTCATGCTGTCCGCATGACAGCAGTGAAGTGGGGCTCCCATTAAGAGGTCCTTATAACCATGACAACAAGAGCAGCACCACTCCACTGAAGATGTCATCACCATGACAACACCTGAGTGACCAAAACCAAGAGGCCTGGGAGAATGCTGGGCTGTGGAAAGGAGATGCATCAACACAGCAAGGAATGTGGCCATTGAGGAGCCGAGCAGGGACTTGCCAGTGTGGGCGTTTGACAGCAAAGCCAAATAAAGTAAAATGATGTTGAAAGAAACATTATAGTCACTCTCACTGAGTCGCTTCAAATACTCAAGAACCACGGGTTCTGGGTAGAAGACAAAGGTGTAGAGAGGGGTGCACCCACTTCTTTCCCAGCCCCCCTCTACCCCCCATCTTACAGAATATGTCCTATCAATCAAAAGGTTTTCCCTGTCCATGAAAAGGAGTATCTCCCAGGCAATTGGGACAGTGAGAGTAGGTTTATTAGGACTCTTGAGAGCATTTTGGATGGAGACCTGGAATGCAGCTGTGAGCCTGAAGTAGGAAGGAAAGACACAGGGGCAGGTTCATCTTCTCTCTTCCAGGCATGTGAGCTCTCATCTCTCACCGAGATCCTCTGCTTCCTCTGTCCCCATCTATACTAACACTGAGGGAGGCTCAGAATTCCAGGGCACAGACCTGCATGGAGCTGAAGAATCTGCCCCAGAGCCCTAGAATCTCTCCC
Organism: Otolemur garnettii; assembly: GCF_000181295.1. Lineage (NCBI taxonomy): Eukaryota > Metazoa > Chordata > Mammalia > Primates > Galagidae > Otolemur > Otolemur garnettii. Next base: position 5,463,728 of record NW_003852492.1, on the reverse strand, counting down.
CAGGAATAAGACTTGGGCTGTGTTTGTCCACATTTCTATGATGTTTGGTTGTCCTTCCCCTTCCAATCATTTTGAGTCTTCCTCTGGGCAAGAAGGGACTTCACCAGGATGGTCACCTGTGGGCCAGATGGGATGGTGACCCAAGGCTAACTTGGCTCTTATCCTGGTTTTGATTTTTAAAAAAGATGAATGAATACATCCCTACTTCAGGGTAGCATCTGGTCATGGAGGGTTAAATATCTCGGATTTTGAGTATTTCTTCCACAGTCCCCAGGCAGGGAATGAGGATGAACAGAAATCACATTCTGTCCCACGCCCATTCTTATAAGTGGCTTCATACTCCGAGCAGAGTTTCCCATAAGTGCTGCAACCCTGAGTCCCTAGTGGCACCCTCATTAGAGCTGGGAGCAGACCGTCTACCCTCCAGACAAAATACCTGGTGTCAGCCACATGGTGACTTTGGCTTCACATTCCAAGAGGGCCCAAAAGCCACAGAAGAAATTTTGGGGTCTTGGGTGGAAATCATAACCTGTAGGGTTGTTGAAAAAGCAGAGACCAAACTTGGCCAAATATTTCTACTTTATTGGAAGAAGAGGGACAATTGAGAAACCTCAGATAGTAATTTTGCAGCAATTATAGCCAAGAAATGGTTGAGAGATATTAGGCTGCAGATTGGAGTTTGGGGAAAAAATATTCTTTGAAATCACGCTCTTCTATCACAGACAATGTATTTTGCTACCCTTTTGAGCAATACTTTTCAACAAAGTTTATTACTCTCTCAACTTCTTCAACTCATTCTCTTCCTTTCTAATTAAGCTTTATTTCCTGTTTTCCGCCAGAGCCATCCTTGCTAATGTATCGTGTGTATAACCGCGTATGGTCAATTCCCAGTCCTCATGTCCCTGGACTTCTGAGCAGCATCTGTGCTGGTCAGCACTTCCTCCTTTTATGATGCATTCTCCTTTTCTTGGTTATCGGCCATCCGGCCCATCTCACAACTGTCCTGGCCTCATCCTCCTCTTCCTGGCACTCAAATGCAGTATCAGCAGGCCACTGGCTCCAGTCCACAGAGCCATCCTCCACCTTCACTCTGTAAGGTGGGATGGCCAGTGGCCTTGAGTTCTAGTTCCATCTGTGGGTTTGACTCCTGCATGTGCTTTGCCAGCTCCGGCACCACTGTGGACTCCACTATCTGTTCCACATTTCCACTTATATCCACTGAGTACCAGACTCCTTATTCCCCCCCAAGCCTGCTCCTCTTGGAGCGTATAATGGCTGGGAAGGACATCACTAGTCACCAGTGGCCTAGACCATAAATCTTACACTCACTCTTGATTTTAAACTCTTCCTAATCAATCAGTGCACTTTTCTAGCTTCATTTTCAGAATTTATCCAGGCTGCTCATTTTTAACCTCTGCCATCTATGTCCTCACTATTGCTTGACAGTCTAAGAAAGCAACAGCACCCTAACTGTAAGGCAGCAGCTGCTAACTTCATGCTTCCTCTCCATCTTTCTCTCTCTCTCTCTTTTTTTGAGACAGTCTTACCCAGTTGCCCTGAGTAGAAACACTTGGGCTCAAGTGAGCCTTATGCCTCAGCCTTCTGAGTAGCTGGGATTACAGACACTCACAATACCCATCTAGTTTTTCTTTTTCTTTTCTTTCTTTTTTTTTTTTGCAGGTTTTGGCCGGGGCTGGGTATGAACCCACCACCTCTGGCATATGGGATTGGCACCCTACTCCTTTGAGGCACAGGTGCTGCCCTAGTTTCTCTGGTTTTAGTTGAGATGGGGTCTCAGTCTTGCTCACTCTGGTCTCAAACTCCTGAGCTCAAGGGATCCATCTGCCTCAGCCTCCCAGAGTGCTGGGATTACAGGCGTGAGACACGACACTTGGTCTCCATCCATCTCTTCAAGCAGCTAAGACGATTTTTAAAAATCATTTATGAAATAATTTCACTCTCCTGCTTTCATCTTGCTAGTGTTTTTATCAGAAAAAATCCCACAGCTTTGAACGTGGACTCCCAGGCCCCGCCCAAGCTGATGCCTGGTTCTTGTAAGGAAACCCTACATCACTACTCTGTACAGGAAAAATTCTTGCTGTTCTTCATACATGCCAAACTCGTTCCTGATGCATGGCCTTGGTCCTCGTAGCTGCTTCTGCCTGGGATACCTCTCCAGGGATGCCCCCTCCCTATCTGACTCTCCTTGGTCCCCTCGGTCTCTCTCTGCTCTGCCTTCACGCCACACTACGGTAACTCACTCACAAAAGTAGCTCCCCCTATCATTTTTTATCCATCTCTGTTTTTTATTTTTCTCCTTAGCACTCTCTCCCCCTGACATTAGGTTGCACATTTATTTATTGAATATTGCCTATACTGTCAGCCTGCAGCCCCCTGGGGCAGAGGCTGCGTGCACCACACCATCTACAGCACCTGGAGACGCACACTGTGCTTCAGGTACTCAATAAATATCTGTTGAATAAAAGATGATGCACTCTGCCTATTTATCATATATCTTTTGTACTCTATCATTCCTGTTCAATTCTATAAATCCCTCTTCTCTAAACAACAAAAAAATGAGTATAGAGTTGTTATAATCATTTTTGGAGAAAAGCTAACCCACATGGATCGATAGGCAGAAATGAACCAAACACCAGCTCCGGCCGGCTGCCCCCAAATAGGCAATTAACGAGGCAAAATCAGAACCTGGGCGTCCTCTTCCACATATCCTCTCCCCTCACCCTGACCCCACATTGAACCCAGCATCAGTTTCTAGCAGTTTGGCCCACAAAATATCTCTGGATTCTACCTTCTACTCTCCACTCCCGTTCCCATGACCTCTCAACTTTTGTAATGGGCCCCTAAAAATCAGTCTCTTTGAAGACTTGACATCATCAATAGCTTCCGATAGCTGTTACCCACTTCAGGCTCAATAAGAAAAGGGATTTCTGCTCTCACCATAGGCAAGGGCTGCAGCCGAAATCTGTGAGGTGAGGATTCATTGCCTTCCACTGGGGACAACCGGCATTAAATCTGACATGCCTCCGCTCTCACTGCCAGGCTGACCATATGATCGCTGGTTCCTTCCCCTCCCTGACACGATCAGCGTGACACAGCCCTTCCATTCCCATGGTGCAAGAGGATTTCTCCTCTCTGACCAATTTCTTCCTCCTCCCCACCTCCCATGCCTGCCCTCTGAAACACCCAACTTTCTAAGTAAAACACTTTCCCAGATCCTCAGCCTCTGGGCTGAACGTGCCCCAAACTGCCTTAATTGATGGAAACCAGCTGTATCCTGAGGACAATACTTCTTTCTTCCTTGATAGCCTTCTCAACAAACTGCTAGGGGTTTGATCTGGCATTCAGGGTCAGGGTTATATTCCCCCTTGCTCCCCAAGATCCCCGAAGACCTTTCCTCTTTCACACTTTCATTGCACGTTCCTGCCTGTGTGAAGCTCTTGCCACCTGGCAAGGCGGCCTCCTCCCCCCTTCCTGCCAATGACCGGTTTCCTGGACTCTTCATGATTCATCGAGGGTGTTGACATTTGGCTCACAGCCATTCTTGTCGCTCACCTCGGCTGTTACCTGGGGTGAGACTGTGATGCTCCCTCTGATGACACATCAGACACCTGCACTGTCAGCGACCTGGCTTCGTCTCCTCATGGGCCTTCTCCTCTGTCATCAGCCTGAACTCATTCCTCTCTGGAATCTGAAATCACTAATTAAGGAACCAAAGTTTCTGATTCGAACCAGGAGTCTATCCGCATGCTTGATCAAGGACTCAAGTGATACCTCCATGTCGAATTTATTTACTCATTCATTAAGCAAATATTCACTGGGTGTCTGTAATTTGAGAGGCACATTTGTGTTAAATATTGGCGCACGACTGGAAAGCAAGGATTAGTTTCCTATCCAAACGTCTCCTAACCCAGCTTCTCTTGGGCATCTCCTAATGAACCCATCCCTAGCTACTATATTAAAGACTACAATTCCTTAAGCATACATGTCATAAGCTCTTTGTCTTTTACCTGACTAATTTTTTGCCCACAGCCATTACCTTCTAACACCTTTCTAAGGATGCCTTGTCTATGGGCTGACTCTCCATCACTGCCACTAACATACAAGCTCTGTGTGGCCAGGGCTCTGCTTTTCTTTGTCTGTCCACTCCTATATTTCTAGTGCCTCAACAGGCTGCGTGGTACACAGTAGGTGTTTAATAAGCAATTATGGAGTAATCAAAATTTTTTTACCAAGAGGTTTTCCTAGAGGCAAAATTCAGATCCCATTCTTAGCTTACATCTTTTTCTGGAACGGTGTGTGTCAGAATAAAGAAATCAGTGGGGGAGGAAGTCCTTTGTGTTTCTCTGTCATGTAGGTCACTAGCCAGGTATGTGCAGCCACAGAGACCCCATAAAGGGCAATGCAGTGATGGAAGGAATTAGAAGAGTGCTCGGCTTCCTCACTGCAGATCGGTCCAGTAGGAGTAGTCCCGAATCTATTAGAGAAGAACCAGAAAGCCCAAAGTCGAGGGCTTTCTAACTCTGGTCAGAAGAGAAAAAAGGGATTTGTTTTTCAGGGTGAGGGGAACATGGAACAGAGAAGCAGCAGCCATTGTTGGTGAGAAGTAAGGGGCACAGATGACCCTCCCAGGGAAGGAAGGGGCTGTGTCTTCTGGACTCAGAATTCCAAGGTGATGGGTAGGCGTGGCCGAGCAGCCAAACAGGCTGTACAATCCTGCCAAGAAGGAGGCTGGACCCTTAATCTTGGAGGCCCTGGAGTGATATGCTGCTCAGTCCAGTCCAGCTGTGCTGGTTCTGGGAGAAGCAGCAGTTAACAGCTCTGGGAAGATGAAGGAAGGATGCTGGACACCACAAGGATGTGTAGGAAAATGAATGGACTCTGGTAATGAGGATGGACACTGGAATCTGACGATTTCTTTCCAAATCTAAAGCTGTTAAAGTGTAAAACAACCTAATAACAACACACAGAAGACACACAACTGTGTGAGTGAATGACAATATTTAACATGATAAAAAACAAAGAACATAAGCCAGTCAGAGGGCCGCTATCAGACAGCAGCTGCACGGATCCTGTGAGCGCTGGCCATCCACAGAGACGTGGGAAGAGACAGCTACAGCTCACACAGGCAGACTCAGCTGCAGGAAGAGAACTCAGCTGCCCATGGAGAAGCGGTCTGGTCTGTGTCCTTTGCTCAGAGGGGTTCACCCCAAGGTCCACTGAAAGGAGGATGGGATGCTGAGGCAGGGCACAAAGCCCGGCCTGCAGTCCAGGGTGAGGACGCACGTGTGGGTGAATTGGCAAGCAGGCTATGAGAATGCGGGCAACCAAAGGACTGGAAGCCCAGGCTGACAGCAGGCATGGAAGCAAAACACAGATGTGCTTCTAGAACAGTGATTTTCAACTGCTGTGCCAGGAGAGGACTTGAGGTGTGCCATGAAACATTTTAAAGACCATTAATTATTTTCTAAAGAAGGTCAATGCACAATAATATATTCTTTTTTTCCTCACTCTTTTTCTGATCAACATAATGTAAATGTGCTGCAGAAGTTGAACTATAGGTTCAAGTGCTGTGACATAAACAAGGTCAAAAACCACGGCTCTCAGAGACCAATGGGCCAGAAATCAGGAAGGAAATCAAGATGCCTTAAGAGTATGGACTCCGGAATCAAGAACACTTGGATTTGAATTTCACCTTCGCCATTTAGTATCCATGAGCCAATCCCTGCCTTCATGTTTTTATCTCTAAAATGAAAATAATGCCTACTAATCCAGACACTCACTGGTGAAGATGAAGTGATAGGACGCGTGTGAAGGCAATTGCCCAGTGGGGGCTCACACAGCGGTGTGGCTGTGTGCACCTGCAGCGTGTGCTGAAACTCTGGCTTCTGGGCCCCAGCCTCACACCTGTGATGCAGCAGGCCTGGGGCATGGACGAGGCAATGCCAGGTCCAGCCACTGCCCTTTGAGAACTGTCTATTCAGCAGAGTAACCCAGCACTTGTACTCTGGAGAGAGGCTGCCTGGAGGTGCACCCAGCTCTGCAGCTTGGCACTGTGTGACCTGGGCCCATTTGCCTGACCTCCCTAAGCCTCACTCAAATGGGAAACATTAATTTTTCTCATTAGTAAAGAAGGCTGATAAGAAGACCTGTCTCACACCATTGTTGTTAAAAAGAGATAGCACTATGTGTAAATGTTAGCACATTTTTAAGTACCCACAAAGTATCAGCTATTGTTATGATCAAAAAATAGAGACTTGGTTGTTATTAGATGAAATGGAGTCATCCTAAGTGAAGACAAGATTCAGATCAAAAAGCAGATACAGTCAGAACAACACGCTGGAAGTCCTAGTGACAAGGACATTTTTTTTTAATTAGATCATAGCTGTGTACATTGATACTGTCATGGGGTACAGTGTGCTATTTTTATATACAATGTGAAATATTTTCATCCAACTGGTTAACATAGCCTTCGTGTCATTTTCTGAGTTATTGTGTTAAGACATTTATATTCTACACTGATTGGTGGGACAAGGACATTTTGAACTGAACCTCCTCCAGGCTTAGCCGACAGTTCTTGGTGGATCCTAGACATGGATCCCCAAGACCCCAGCTGGTCTACAGAAGTGAGCTGGGGGGAGATTACTCAGGTTGTGGTGGGCAGTGAGATGCCTCTTAGGGGCACTTGTTCAGAGATGAAGTCTCTAGCCTGGTAGGCGCTGCCATGTTAATACCACTGTGCATAGTGGTGGGCCATGGCTGGTTGGCATCTGTAGGGGAGATGATATAATCGCCTTGCTATTATATTTCCTTTATTTGTTCCATCAAAACAGTTCTGCATGGTAACAGTCACCAAGTACAAACGTAAATAGCTTAAAACTCCAGAGAGTGTGGGGGAGGATGCTGTTAGCAATGTCTGAATTCAGCAGACACTGGATTCTACAATATTTTTCAAAGGTTTTTAAATAATTGGGTAAAACCACAAACAGTGTCTGTGGTATGCACTCCTGCCCTTGGTTTCTCGACTGAGGCTCGATTTCATATGTTCTCAATTCAGGCACATTGAACTCATTAATTTCCCCACTAGTCTTTTTATGATTTTTTCCCCCTCTTCTTTGAAGTAGGAAGTTACACACTATAATAATGCTTTAAACCAGATCATAAATATTAAACTTACAAAAACCCTTATTGACACTGGCAAATTTTACCCTGACTGTGTCTATCCAGCTGTAATTTTCCAGTTAAAGAGAATTATGGAGTTAAAGAGTGATCTATAAATGTCTTCCTCTGTTTTTTATTTATTTATTTTTTTTATTTTTTTCCACCTTGGGCTGCCCATATGCATTTAAACCATTTGCTTAGCAAGTTCCTGGATCCCATTCCCCCATACTTGAGGTTGTAATGTTGGTTTATCTTGATCATAATCAATTGTTTTCTCTGCAGAGCTTGGGCCTAATAATGTATGTTTCACAGCTATTCTGAACAGGAAGCTGGACGCTCTCCATTACGATGCAATTATTTTTTGTTCTCTCATCATCAGTGACCACTGCAATGTCTTCTGCAATAGCAATTACTTGGCTCTCTGGGATGGCTACTTAGGGTGCTCTGGGAATTTTAATCAAGCACCTATGTTAATCAGAAAACGCTGGGGACAAGGGAGGTGCTGATTAAGCATCTTTGAATACCTATCAATTCTTGAAATTAACTGAGTTGGGCCTTTGTAGGGAATTTGCATGTAACCTCTTCTGTTCTTGGTTCATGAGTGACGTGAAGAGGAGGGGGCTGGCTGCAAGTTTGGAAGCTAGCACACTATGTTAGCTACACTAACCTGCTGTGGGTTGCTGTGGGGCCTGGAGTTTTATACTTCATACATGTTTAGTGTACCTCACATCCATATTAAGAAGGCGTTCTTATCTTCACTTGACAGATGAAGAATCTTAGAGTTTCAGAATCTAAGACTCAGACCTGAGTACTGATCAGAAAGGCTGAGGCCTTTTCATCTGAATTCTTTTGAGTGTCTTGGGAAACTTGAGATGATCAGCAGTCAAAATGGATGCAAACAGACTAGGCTCTTGTGTCTTACCCTTTACTTTCTAAAATTGATTTTGTTTCAAATTATGCAACAGAAAGACTTAATTTTAAAAAGGGACCAATGAGACTGTATTTATAGTATTGGCTTCATTTAACAATCACTTACAGTGTCTGCAGACTGCCTGGTGTGGTATCAGGTACTAGGGATAAAACAAAACAGTGTAGGAGGCCCTGCCACCTCCCTCCTACACTGGGGGCAGGGATATCCTAGAAGGACACCTGATTGGTCATATTTCAATGCCTCATTTGCATGAAAAGGGGCACACTGGGGAAGGTGTGATTGGATGATGCTTATAGGTTGATTTTCAATACCTAATTTGCATTGATGTGGACCTATCAATTTCTCAGCACTCCTTTTGCCCCACCAAACTCCGTTTGGAGACATATAACAGCACCTTAATGCCATTTTGAGCTCCTAACCAGCAAAACCAGAGTAAGTTCTTGTTTGAACCTTTCTCCAAGTCTGGAACTTTGTTTTATCATTGTTCCAACTTTCACAGCATAAGGACATTCCCTGCTGGCCATCATCCCTACAAGACAGGGCTGGGTTGGGCACCTAGAAAAGCGCCATAATTGGAAATACATGTAAAGTGCTGTGGGATCTCAGAGAAAGGAGTGACTCATTCTGCCTGAAGAAAGCCAGCATTTGAGGATGGTCTTAAAACAAGAGTAGAACTCAAACCAAAAGGCGGGGGGGGGGGCTGGATTGAGAGCTAACGGTGTGGGCTAAGGTGAGAACATCTGGTACATAATAAATGTCCAGTGCTTGTGTGGCTACAGCATGTGAGGCAAAACTGATCCGGAACCAAATCAAGGAGACATTGAGTGTCTTGCCAAGAAGCAAGAAGAACATGAATGAGGAAGCATTTTGGAAAGATTCGCCACTGGCTCTGCATGGCCCAGCCAATGAATAGTGGATGGAAATTCAAATCCAGTGGGACCTGCTTTGGAAGCCCATCTCCTTCAGACAAGCTGCTGCCTTCCAGCATGGAAACACAGTCACTGTGGGCAGCCAAAGCCTCTGACAAGAGCCAGACACTCCGTAAAGCTCAGAATTGTCCAGTCCTAGGCCTGAAACAGAAGACTGACAGGACAAAGAATTCACACCTGCCCTCAGGAAGCGGATAAACTGAGCAGACACATCGGCCACTCCTAGGCCCACTTCTGGGATGGAATAACAGGGCAAAGGGCACCTTCGTTTAATTTCCCCTCCTGGATTCTAATACCCCAGAAGAAGACAGGTAGAGAAGCTAGGAGAACCCCTGGGTTCAGTCTTCCATGATAAGTTTGAAAAAGACGCAAACTCCAAGTTCTCCCTTTTCCTTCAGGTTCCTTTTCTCAAGGACTTAGGCTGCTCCCTGGTTTCCTAGAAGGGACATGGCTGGAGGATTAATTCAATCATTGAGTCTTCCCTTGGATTACTGCAAAGACTTACAGCCTACATGGATTAACGGCAAGGCAACCCAACCAAAAAGGGATTCTAAGAGTTGTCCAGAACTGGCGAAGGGAGAGCTTTTTAAATTATCTTTTCTTTTCTTTTCCTCTCTCTCTCTTTCTCTTGGTCCTGTCCTACTGGATGGTCACCATCTGTGGGTAAAGTGATATATTTAGTTCCATTTTGTCCTTTCCTGGCCCCCCCCACCAGCTCTTCTGCTGCGGAACTTCCTCTCGTCTGCCATCTAATGATCTCTGTGCCACACGGGGCCCCTGGTGCTGGTGCTGACAGGCTGCTCATTAGTGCCAGGGTGCTGCAGTCAGCCAGTGGCACGCCAGAGCTCTGCTCCTGACACTTTTTCACAGAGCTGTCACCGGAGTCATGGTGCCTGCCAGCTCTGGTTGGACTCAAGCTGTGATACCTCCAGTGCCAATTAGTGCTTCAGTGTCCTGTGTGGCTGGGGAGATGGCCTTGTCAGTGCTGACAAACAGGAAAATGGGTGGACATGTGGCAGGGTGAGGGCAGTCAGGGAACGGGAGAACCAGGTTCAGGACACTGGCAAGGAGAAGAGCTCTCATCCACGGTCACTTTGCCTCACTGATCTGGGGCCTGTGAAGCTCTGAGAAGCAAGAAGCTGGACAGTCCACTGCCCACGGGACCTCTTCAAGTGCAACAGGGGAGCTGGAGTAAAAAGGCAGAGACTTGGCACCTGAGGAAGGTTGCTGAGGCCTGCAGGCATGGTGAGGGGGGCACCCAGAAGCACCTGCTCCATGCTGTGTAGAGAGAAAGCCGGGAATGCCTGGCTCGGCTTAAAACCCAGTGGACGTGAGGTTCTCATTCTGCCCCCAGGGTTTTTATGTGACCCAAGGGAAGATGTTCAGTCTCATACTCACCTTGGATCACATACCAAGAAAGACAGTAAGACAGACAGAGAGAGAGGAGGGGAGATGAGCTTAATAGAACATTTTTCATTTTTTTTTTTTAACCTACTGATTTATCTTTCTTTTTTCTTTATTAATCCATGAAGAGCAGCAAATTTTCACATGCAGTTGAGCCAACCCTCCCTTGCAAGTATCCAGGAGTGCTTTAGGACACTGTGGTTGGGAGTCATCAGGAGTTCAGGCACAGGGATGTCGGGAATAGCAAGGTGACAAAGGCAGCTGGTGTCCCCCCAGAAGGGCCAAAGGAAGAGCAGGTCCAACAGACACACATATCAGAAGAGCGACTGCAGTGAAGCTGTGATGACAGCAGAAGGAAGCTCACGGAAGGCCCCAGTTGAAGTCACTTGTGAGCCTTCTCTACCTTGCAAAAGAGAACTTGAAAAGGACTCTTTCCTTCAAGGAGAAGCTGAGACCTGCCACAGCTGAGGCCCCTCTAGGGGATGTCAGAAAAGGCTTAGAGGTCCTGTGAAGACCAGAGAAAACATCCTGGTGATTTGCCAGCAGAGAGTGTCAGCAGGAAACGTGCCAGGTCTCCACTGGGAACATCAAAGTGCAGGAGAATTCCCCAAGGACTGGGATGTAGTCTTTGAACGGAGAGAACAAGCATGCCCATTTGGGGCACTGGCAAATATCAGTGCCAGTTCACTGACTCAACAAATATTCCTTGAGTGCTTTTTAGGTGCTAGGCATTGTGAAAGAAAGTAAAGAATCCAAGAAGTAAGTGAAGCAGGCCCTAATTTCAAACAACTCATAGGATTGAGGACATTGCAAATAAATCAGTAATGAGGATATCTCTGTGGCCAGCTCACAGGGGTTTACTCAATTCCACAACCGATATCTTGGTAGCGAGTGTTCTTTTAGGTGACCTAGAGGACATTTTTATTGTTAGTGTTTAAGAGAGAATTCTCCATGGCTTATGAGAGAAAGGAGGAGGTAGGTGTGCTCAAGAGGAGACGTCCTTTAGAGCCCTTAGCGACCCCTAATTCCAAATGTTTAGTGAAATCCACAGACGGGTGACTGAACTCACTCCTTCCCTGACCTTCATCTTGGGCTCCCAGAAACGTGGTAATCTAAGAAATCCCAGCCTTTTCTCTAAAGCATTTACAATCCAACAGAAATTGGTGACATAGCAACAGGGTTTTGAGAGTCCTTTTCTATGAGGAAGGAGGGCCTACACAGCATCTTTTAGGATATTTGGAAAGACAGCATTTCTATCTACTTAGGGAAGACTCAGGAACAAGATGGTAGCAAAGGTATTCTGCTGGAGAGTGAAAGCTCAGAGTTCAAGGCCTGCGCTAAAACACGTCCTTGCACACTTAGAGGCAGACAAAGGGCAAAGCACAGAGTGACATGTGTCTACGGGAGACTGGTGTCACCGATGGCGCATCTACACTGGGAGTAGGGGTCTGCTGATGCCCACAGGGACGTTGGTTGAGGGTCAGTAAACTTTCGTGCAGACAGAGATGTCTCTTCCTGTGAGACAGTGAGACTGGGCCTCACCCTCCAGAGAAGGCCAAGGCCTGTGCAGGTGCAAACAACACCTGCACACCTCCAGACAGGTGTGTGCAGAGTCAGAACAGCTGTCTATCAGAGCCTATGTACTTTCTCCTTGAACTCTAGAAGTGATAGGTCAACAGGGGAACTCAATAAAACATGATACCAGTTGTTATATGTGAAAAATGATGTCATACACCCCACAGCAGTGCCAAGAGGCAGCGTGGGAGCCCTGCCTCCCTCTCTGTCTTAGATACTGGCAAATGACATTTTCTCCATTTGATATAAACTGCTGGGCACCCTCCCTTCTCCCCAAAGTCACATCTAGGCGTCCCTATACCAAGATGCATAGACACCTCTCCTTTTCCACTGAAAAGGTGTTCAAGGCTAGAAATACACATTCTAAAGATGTTTATATATGTTTATTGCCAGCATCACTGTATGGGAGGGGATGGAGGACACGTGGATTTTTCAGAAATATATGGAACAAACAGATCAGTCTAGAGACAAAAAATGCAATGAAGTCATCAGGGTTACCAAAAAAGCCTACCCCAATCAGTTGCTTATTCAGGGACTAAATGGGCATGTGGGTAAGAATGATCACGTCGGAAACACGACCTAACCTTCCAGAACAAAACAAAAGATGGAAATAGCTCTCTGCCTTTGGAGCCTCTGCTAAGGTACACATCTTTCTCTCCAAGGAGCCCCAAGCCTGTCCTGGCTTATTTAAAAGAAGCACCCTTTTGGAAATATTTAGGAGGAAAGATGAAGGCATGACAGCTCAGGGTCTTCAGCTTTAGTTCAGATGTGGCAGCAGCCCAGTGACATCTCTGATCTCCAAACAATCAGTCACCGGGAAAACGGCACCCTGGCAAGTTCCAAGGTGATTAGTTATTCCTTGGCTTGTCTCATCAGTTTGAATCTGGGAGAGCTAATCTGGACCCAGGATCTGGAAAACGCTGTTCATCCAAATTACTCTAATCTGCAGGTAGATTCTGATTATCCTGCTCATCTTTCCTAGATCCATCTTCTGTTTCCATAGCAGCTAAAACCTCAGTAAAATGGGAGCATCTGGCCCAGGCTCAGGTAGAAGTCCCCTGGGAAAGTGAATCTGCTCCACGGCCACAAAAAGGGAGACAAAGGACTCTCGGACACGGCAGCAGGACAGCAGCAGGATGGACAGGAGAAGCTCAGACGTCAGAGCAGGGACTGCGAGTGACGGCGAGGAGGGGACAGGGTGAAGGTGGGGGAAAAAGTGAAATTAGAGCAGGAACATTTAGGATGCTGTGAAAGGGAGAACACAGAACCAAATACAGGGACAGTATAAGCACCAAAGGGCAGGACAGAGGGACAGAGGGGGAGGGGGTGGGGAAGAGAAACACCTAGAAAAAGACAAAGAGCTAACTGGCCGGAGGAGGGAACGAGAAAAGACATCAAACCGCAGACAGAGCCCCTTGACACAGGCAGAGGAAGTCAACCCTGATGATAAATGTTCTGCAGGTTTTAAAGGCACAGACTTCTCTGGCATCCGATAGCACTGGGGACTGAGCATTCAGCTTTGATGAATGGCGGGTACCTTGGACGCACAAAGTCTGTCCATCTGGACGGCCCCTCCTTCTCAAGTGCCCCGGGCCGTTCTCCCTCACTAATGAGCTCATGGACAGCTGAAGACTCTGGGTCAGTCTATGTGGAAGGACATTTCAGATGGAGATGGAGAGCTGCAGAGGCAGGAACAGCTCTCTCTGATCCCTACAGAGCCAAGAATGGTGGCCCAGGACAGCTCCCAGGGATCCAGGCCAATGCAGCTGGCAATTTCATGCCTTCCTCAGGACATTTATCAGGGCAAATGATCTCTGTGTGAGGAAATTTGGTATTTGGGGTTCATTAATAGCCCTACCCAGACTTTTCAAAATATCCAAATGGGGTGGCTACTGTGGTCCAACGCACTGCTGGTAGACAGCCCTCAGCTGTCAGCTGCTGTGTGGATTTTCTCATGTGGAAAGAGTCACCTGGGCCAAGGCCACATTCCTTATTGGGACAGCCTTAATTCAGACTGCTGTCTGATATAGAGAAGTAGCCCTATCACCTCGGTGAAGGACACTCTGGAACGGTCCCCCTAGCTTCAGAGCTCCCTACAGGGTGAGCTGAGATGCCCCACTGGACTGCGTCACAAGTTAGTTTCTCCCTCCACCCAACCTGGTGTCTTTCCTTTCCCTTCCAAGGGGTGAACCCAGGAGCCCACACCAATCACCTTCTCGGAGGGAAGAAAGGGAACTCTGGGGGAACCCAGCCTGCAACAAGCAACCAACAGTGCTAAGGTTCCTCTAAGACCCTGAAACCTGCACTCAGCAATGCACGCGACCTTCATCCATCCTTCCACGATCAGGTATATCTGTATGCATATACATGTACAGACTTACACACACACATATCATGTTACCCAGCAAGGAGCAACGGGATTCAGGACTGCTATTCACATCTCTACACAAACATCCCCCTTGCAGAAGCCTTTTCTAACCAAACCTCCTGTCACTGTCAATGTACGCTGCCCCATATTCTCACACTGTCTCTGTCTGTTATATTGTGGACTTTTGTATTATATCTTATGAGAATATGAGCCCCTGAAAGCAGAACCTCATCTTTCGTGGCTTACTGCTATGTCCCCCCTTGTCTAGAAGGGAGCCTGGAGCCTGTAAGCACTCAGTAAATATTGAAGAATGAATAAGATAATTGTACATTCCTTGTTCGCAAGTAAAAGCTAACCTAATCATAAATAACATCTGGTCTTAAATTCTAAAGATTTTAATGCCCCATCCACGAAAACATAAAACAACACTTAGTCTGGTCTGCATAAAATTGAAACGTTCAGATAAAGTAAATTTTGCAATTTGGCCACACATTAAGTTGTATTTGTAATCTTGGATCAATCAGAGTAAAACGACAACAAAACCACAAAACCAGCTAATGGCCGGATTTTGGCAATGCTGAAGAGGCACAGACTTGGAGGTTTTCCTTTAGGAACGCGGACATTTCGAGCTTCCAACCATCATCATGAGCCTGTGTTTTCTCTCTCTCAAAACAACGAGCTGAACAAGGCTGCTAATGCCAGTCCTTCTGCTATCAAACTTGACGTATAAGGTTCGTGCAAAATATCTTACCACCATTTCACTTAGACCCAAGTGGGATTAATTTCCAAGGGATTGAAAAGATACCCCAGAATGATTTCTGGAATCTTAGAGGGTATGTCTAGCAGAGAACACCAAACTTCAATGCAGAGCCAATAGTATATTATCAGGTTACCAAGAATGGAGAGCCCCTTGGACTAGGTAACAAATAGTATAATCCCCCTGCTCCATGACTAATGCCTCTCCCATTTCCTCTTACGACACTACACACCCAACTGCTGCTCCTACCTTTGGGGGAGATGTGTCTCCAGGTAACCGTAGGCTCTGGTCTACCCGTTGCTATGCAGGTGAGGCTGATGTTGTTTCCTTCGTTAATGGAGATATCTGAAGAAATCTCTACAATTTTGGGAGAGACTGTGGAGACAAAACAGAAGAGAAATAAAAACTCTGCTGGAAGATTTTTGTTATAAAAAAATAATAGTCGGCAGAAGAACCCAGAGACTAAAATGTATGGACGACGGTAAGTTAATGATGATGAATTAGACTCACCCTAGGCATGAACAAATACCTTAAGTTTAGCTTTCACTTGCTCCTGTTCAAAGACAAAGTTGGGGAGTCCAAATGGGAATAAACTCCACTGCAGCGCTGTGCACCCATCTCCTAGCCTCTGCCCTCTTCCCACCCCCACTGTGGTACCCACTCGCCCCAGACACACACCACGGAGCACTCACCCCTCCCATGCAGAGGTGTCTTCAGACAGTGCAATTCTGACATTGCTACATCGCCGCCTTACCAGCTCCCCTGCTCCCTGCTGCACCCTGATCAGACCCAGGCTCCCTCTCCTGGGTAGGGGCTGTTCATAATCAAACATCCACCCACGTTTCCACAGCCCTTCCCAGAGCCTCCATCTCTGCCAATCTCCTTGTTTCCCCACACTTCACGGCCTGCCTGGCCATTGCCTATTTGGATCTATGTTATTTCTTATATCCTCCTTGGCCAACTCCCAAACATCCTTTAAGGCCTGGGTTAAACGCCACTTTCTTCGTTGCAATCCCGCCTACCCTACAGTTCTCTGCCATCCTTGACAACTCAAACTTACTGCCTGTTCTTCATCTGTGTGGCCAGAGCACATTACACACACCTGATGGGGTGTCAACACATCACCACGTAGCCATCAACACTCCAGGTTTCTCCCAGGTCTCTGTTTTTCTCTCTGTCCTCTCACTCAGAAGGGGAGGAGTCATCCTAACAGGTAAAGTTCCTTCCATCTTTTGTTTTGAGCCAGGCTTTCCCTCAGAAGCTTACAGTCCATTGTGCAATGCCTTGTGCTTGCCTTATAGGAGTGACCCGAGGGGATGGCTGAGTCCTTTAGGACAGCCAGCCGTCCTGGGTAGACACCTTTTATATTCCGGAGTCCAGCAGCAGAACCTCATTATTGCTGCACAACTGAACCGGAGTCTCCTGGCTCAACTTTACCACCACTAAACATGGCATTTGGTTCTCTCTGTGGCTACTCACTTGGGTATCTGTCAAATGGTTTCTAATTCAGGGGCATAAAGTAAGGGTGTCATTTATGCAGCCCCCAAACTCCAATTCGACCACTTGAAAATAAATAAACACTCTCATGGTACATGTGCCTCACCTTTCCTTCTAGCCTGTAAATTACCAGCATATAACATATTTAACAAGAACTTTATTCATCTTTTTACTTTGTGCTGTCCTAAGGAGGGTGTCTTGCCTGCAGCAAGCAATTAATCATGTTAAGATTTCAAACCACACAGAGCTGAGTTAGTGAGGCTGCGTGTCTGTGCACACGTGTGTGTGTGTGTGTACACTTACACGTTCACGAGTATCTGGTGGGAGAGAAATAAGGGAGAGTGGATGTGGTGAGGGTTAGAGAAAGACCACTTACCATCTGGGACTTTCAGAATATAACATTGCAATTTACGGTTGTATCGTTTTAAAAGCTAGATTGAGCCTCCCAGGACAGAAAGGTAATTGATGAGTTAATGACTGAGCATTTGATTTGCTGACTGCCTGAAGGGTACAGACTTCTGAATTCTCCTACTTCTAGAATCATTTAAACTGATCATTGCGGAAATAAACACTTTGATGCATCTTATTCCCAGAGCATTAACCGAAGCATTCCCTTCTCAGGCACCGCTCCACCAGCACATCCTTCTGCCGGGTCCCTGCTCCCGCCCATTCTTGGCACCCACACGGCCCTGCTTGCTTCCCGGAGGACAGGCTGCCTGCAGAGTGTCAGCACTGGCCTTGCAGGCATTGCTTTGACTGTGCAGGTAAGTAATTTATTGATCTGTAAAGCACTCTGAGACGCTCTGCAAGGGATTATGTCACGCCAACGCCATGCAATAAAATAAAAAATGATGGACTTTGTGAACACAGGGTGATTTAGGGTTTGTAGTTGGAAGTGTGCTTAAAGCACATTTTAAGTGGAAATCAGGCTGGGTAATGAATTACGCTTGCTTTGGAAGGGCTTACTGGGAGTTCATTTTCCTGGCTTCTTACATGATAGCTAATCTGCTAATCATACACTGGAGAACAATGGACAGTCCCCAAGTAGGAGAGAAGGTGGTTTGGGCCAGAGCTGTCAGCACAGTGAGTATATTAAATGAGACAATTGCACCTCATGCTTGGAAAAATCATCAAGAATTATCTCCCCCTACTCGTAACTGGGAAGCGTCCAACTCAGGAAGTAGAAGTTGGAGAAATGCTTACTGTCCCTTCATCCCTGCCTACGAGTGTAGCTGGAGGGCAGCAAAATGTCCCCAGATGAATTTGGGAATTTAAGGAGTTTGAAGTTGCAGGGAGCTACGTTGGTGCCGCCACTGCATTCTAACCCTGACAACAGACCAGACCTTGACTCAGGAAAAAAGGAAAAAATAAAAGAAGACATTTTGTGCCCAGGAATAATTGTTACTGGAAGACTTGGGATGTCCCATGTTTTTTTTTTTCCTTCCCCTCTGCCACACATTGGAAGAATAAGAGTTGTTTTGAGCTATACATTAAATATACAAACACTAAGGAAAACTGATTAGCAAAAAACAAAACAAGAGAAAACAAGACAAAAATGGTCCATATATACTTTTCATGACATCTGTCCACATAGATAAGCACACATACACAAGAAATTCCTAATAAAATCAGCATGTGGCCCATGGGGGCTGCACATCAGAAACCCCTACAGAGGCTGGGTCAAAAGTCACTCAATAGACATTTGTGAACATATACACGATTGCGTGCTAGGTATATGAATAACATACGGAAATGTACCAATTTGCTTGGCCCTCCACGAACTTACAATCTGTCTGGGGACACAGTGCATATAAACACTCCAGACAGTTGGATAATAAAGGAAAATACGCTAGAAAATTGCGTGTGATTGAATGTGAGATGAATGGTACAAACATTAAGTGCTACGAGTTAGTAGGAGGGAGGACTGTCGGGAACGGGAGCGCCGGAGAAGGCCTCACCTCGGAGGAGAGTCTATTTTGGACATCAACAAATGAGAAATAGTCGTGTAGGCAGGAAAAGTAAAGCTGGTTCAAATGGGACAGAAATTCATGGGCACAGATGGGAAGGTAGAAAGCCATGGACTGAATAAAGATACCAAGTCAACTTGCAAGAGGATGCGTAGAGCAGGAGTTGCCGTCCTCGCTCTGCCGTGTTCTAACCAGACAACTTGGCCAGGCTCCTTCACCAATAGGAGCCTCACCTTCCTCGTCTATAAAGTGGAGCTCATGACTGTATGGGGCTCACGAGATTCTACTGAGAGCGAAAGAGTAAATGCATGAAACATGCTGAGAGCAGTTCCCAGCAATGTGAAGAGCTCGAGAAATGAGCTTTAATATTGCATGTGCTTGGCGGACACACATATGTAGCGTCCACACAGAGTGGACAGTCAATACATTTTAACAGGATCAATAGAAAGCAGGATACAAGATCAATGAGGTGAGCCAGAGACAGATGATGGGGCACCCTGAATGGCGAGGTCCAGCATTTTAACTCTACTCTGCAGATAACAGCAAGCGCTTGATTTTTTTTTTTTTTATTTAAAGGAATGTCATAATTTTTAAGAATTTATTTTAAGGAATCTGTTAGCAATGTGTCAGATGAAGTGGGATAGAGAAAAATTAGAGTTAGAGGAATCAATCTGTAAGAGTGATGTTCAAAGCCTGGATTAAAGTGTTGGCTCTGTAAAGATGAAAAAGGGGGGTGGATTTGAGAGCAACGCCCAGGGAAATGCATGGGAACTTGAGCTGCCTGCAGGGGGATAGACACAGACTCAAGCAGGCACACTGTTTCATTCAACAGCAGCTGGGTGTCTGCACCAGAAAAATCCCTGCAACTTATGCAAGGAACGACTTTGGGGGACATCATTAATTTGATTAACTTAATTCTGTTGTAGACATCCTCATGGTGAGATGATAAGAGATATCCACATAGAAATATCTTGTTAGCGGTTGGAATTATTATATATGATGGAAGGTATGGGACAAGATGCAGTCCAAGGATCCAACCGCAAGGTAAACGGATTGAAGGGGTGAGAACTGAAGCCTCAAAAGTAAATTAGACCTTCTAAGAGAGTTGATGGCTCCCTTTTCCGAAATACATTTATGTGCTGTCTTCTGGCTTTTGAGATCGGAATCTGGAAAACATGCCAATTAGAGAAGCAGAAAAGATCACAAAGTGGTTAAGAGACGCTCAGGAAGAAAGACAGACGACAAACGAGCCATATTCTTTGGATGCGGTTCCACAGTTAATATATTATGCTAAGGTTTAATCTGGCTCTTATTGAATTTTAATCTAAATGTGTAAATAATTAAAGAAGATAATTATTGAAACGGTATTCGGAGGGACTTCCCTACTCTCGGTTCGGCTTCCACACTGCCCAGGTGTTGAGTTTTAATAATTATGTCATTAATAAATAGCAATTTGCTGTTTTTAGCACACAGTAGATATCCTATTAAATCCAAATTAAGATGCTTTATTAAGCGCTGTGCAGTCCTGTGGGGCTGAGAAGGCACTTAAGCTGTTTGGACCTGGTTGCCCTGCACGGTGTGTGCAGATCTGTGTATCCCTGGCGCTTTGCTGCCAGGGGCGTGTCACCTCCTCCTTCTGCTCTGTTGTGAAGACTGGAGATGCCTCACCTACTCGGGACAGTCTTCCCAGCAAACTTTGCTACTAAGGCCTTGGGGCATTTGTCTTTATCGGGCCTGAGAGGGACACATTTGGAGTGCCCTGGGCCCTTTTGCTTTCCACTCTGCACAGAAACACAGAGACTCTGGGCCCATGTGAACAGCCTGGGGCATGAATGCTGAACTAGACAGGGAGGCTGAAAGATGTAGTCAAGCTGGGGTTGGTCTGCAGACTAGGCCATCTTTCACTCGGGCCTCTGCCTACCCAGGCACGGTGGAGTGCACAGTGGAGTGTTTCACATACGGATTCAGGCTGTGGCAAAGGGCTTGAGGGGGAATTTCCTTCTCTTGTGGAGAGACAAGTCAGTCCAGAGCGTGAGGACAAACTCCTTCTTTGGCCTACAAGGCCCTCTGTGCTCTGCCTTCTGCCTTTCCTCTCCACACTCTTCCCCTCTCATCCTCTAATTCTCCCTGTGCTGGCCACCTCTCCGCCTGAAACTCCCCAAGCTCTTCCTGGACTCAAGGCCAAGGGCCTGCTCACCTCTTCCCTGTCATCACAGGGCTGGTTCCATCTTATTCTTTCAATCACAGCTCCTCAAAGAAGACTTCCTCGACCACCCTTTCTGAAAAAGAGCCCCACACCACACTGTTCGTGTCGCCCTTGTCCACCTCTCCCAAATAAAATGTCAGGTCCACTCATTCTCCTGCTCATGGAAGCGTCTGGCACATACCGTCCATAATGTCTGGCATTGTCTGTGTTCAACAAATAATTTTTGAGTCAAGGAATTATTGTGTTTTATCAAGTCTGTATGTAAATGCAAATAAATTGAAATGAGTGAATTTCCTCGAAATCTTTAGCCCCTGAAGAGGACTCTTAGTGTACACGATAATGTTGACAATTACCACTTATTAAATACCTGCCACAAACAGGTGTTTTACATATATTACCCTTTATTTTATTTTTCCTACATTAACCCTATGAGTTGATCAACTGTTTGGATTTACCTAGAATTGAGGGTTCCCAGGGACAAAGGACTTTTGGTGCTAAAACCAAGAGTTTCAGGCAAACAGAAATTCAATGGCCACCCTAATGGTTCCCCGTATTTTAAAGATGAGGGCATTGATTCTTAGCGAGGTCAAGGAACCTGCTGAAGCATATACAGCTGAAAATTACAGTGTCTTTATTTTTTTTAAAGAGGGATAATATGAGTTAGAAAAATAACAAATTCGCATGGAATTGTGTGCATGCACATACAAAATAAACAGAAACACCAACACCTATGTGTTTGTGAATTCCTACACCATGCACGAAATGCTTCAGGGATCTTGAACCCATTAGTGGATAATCTTATCCTGCATGAGAATCCTAGGAAGCAATACTATCGTTATTCCTCTGGTCAGATGAAGAAACTAAGGATTAGTGAGATTTCAGTAATTTGCTCAAGGGATGAAGTTGGGACCTGAAAGCCAGTAATGTCTGATCCCGACTGTGTGTTCTTCACACAGAGAGCTGAGCGCAGTGAAACACAGATCTCAAGCAATCCAACCACACAAAATCTGGTTCCTTTCACACCTGCAGGGGGACATGCCCACCACAGTGTGCAGAGACAGGGAACCCTCCCTGCTGCTGTCTGGATAGTGCTGTTCAATACCACAGAGTGGATGGCCGGTTTCATATCTCTTGGATTTCTCCACCTTTGCATAAATACTTCCCCTTCCTCCTCTTCGTCTTCCTTCCTTCTCCTCTCCCTTCCTTCCAAGAAATATCTGCACGATAGACTGGGCCTTCCAGCATTGCGGGGTCTGTAGGATCCCTTTTGATACAAAGAATCCTAAACTTCACAGCAGAAGACCAAGTTTCAAGCCCGAACCCAATAATTACGAGCTCTATAGTCTCATACGAATCATTTGACTCTCTGATTATATTAATTATATGAATACCTACCTTGCTTCCTCAAAATAGATGTTCTGTGGATCAGATAAAAATTTAAAAGCCACGTGTTAAACATAAAGTCTTATTCAAGTGGGATTTCTTAGCATGACTAAAAAAGTGAGTTTGTAGGGGGCAATGCAAAGAGAAACACAGACTTTGGGTGCAGTGGGGGATTGTTTGGGGTTAGGGTGGGGAAGGGCACCATCTCCTTCCTCAACCCTCACAGGCACTGACCACGGCTTCACCTGTGCCCACAGTTCCGGGACAAACAGCATCTTTAAGTGAGGACTCGGGATTCAGCCTGGCACACGCATCAGGAGCCCACTCTCCTGCCAGCAATTGCCTGCTGTCTTCATTTTCAAGCAGGGGAAGGTCAGATTACAGATACTCAGAATCCAGAACGAAAGCGTGAAAATGCAGAAAGCTCCTTAATGGCACAACCTCGGGCGATTGTTACTTCCTTTACCAGAAACCCTTCTGTCATTTGCTACATCTTATTCTGCCTCTCTTTCTCTCGCCATATGAAATCCATTCATGTTTGCTGGGAGAATCATGCCACCCCGGGGGGAAAAAAAGGCTAGTGATTTATTTGGGATTAGTCATAAACCACTGGTTCTGAAGTTTGGAATTAGTTACTTTTAGGATCAACCAAAATGTGGACGGAAGTTTTTATGAGCTCCACTGCCTGACCCACTTTAGTCATTCCTGATGGAGACAGAGACAAGAAAAGTAAACACCATTCACTCCTCACTCCATGCTTCTCTGCTTCTGGGCATAGGAGTGTAAATTGAATTTCACAGCAACCTACCTGGAACCATAAGTACCTTATTAGAGATTGGGCAACATCTAAGAAATTATCAAGAAGTGTCTCTTCATCAGTTGTTTAATGTGGGAACATCAGAGAAGTTTTGCTAATCAAGATATAGACCTGCCATCCAGGCAAGACTGGCTATTTTCAGCTTCTAGTGCTATGAAGAGTCCCCTGGGTGGAGTGCATAGGGCCAGCTATGTTGCCTTCCATCATCACACCCCAGCAAGTTAGGAGAGATGGGATGGGAAGGGAAGGGCATGGAGCACATCCTGGGCTGAGCACTCTGCCAGTGGTGTAACATCTGCTGCTCTGACCAGGGCTGCCCACCCTGTTTTCTTTTCTGCCACCCATTGGAAGAAGAGTTGTCTTGGGCCACACCTTTAATTCACAAACAATAATGAAAGACGGAAAGCAATGAAAATAAGGTCTGTGCATACTTTTCTGGCTGACAACATAGATAAACAAAAAAAGCCTCAGTAATCTACATGCAGCCCACAGGTTGCTGGTTGGACACCCCTGTTAGACCCCCCCACAGTAAATCTTAAAGTCTGATTTCTCCAAAGCTTGGAGAGGCTGAACAGCTAAACCAATCAACACCATCATGTAGGAAGTCACATAGTTGCTGATTTTCTAATAAAATGCCGCTGACAACTAAAAGCCAGAGTTTCGACAAGCCAGAGATTCTCAAAAATTAAAATGATGCCACATCAAAGAAAAAAAGAAGCAATTAATTCAATTCATTACATGATTTTTCTTTTTTGAGATGGAGTGTTACTTTGTCACCCTTGGTAGAGTGCCCTGTGTCACAACCTCAAACCTCAGCAACCTTAAACTCTTGGGCTCAAGCAATTCTCTTGCCTCAGCCTCCCGAGTAGCTGGGACTACAGGTGCCTGCCACAAAGCCTGGCTATTTTTTAGAGATGAGGTACAGCTCTGGCTCATGCTGGTCTCAATCTCGTGACTCAGGCAACCCAGCAACCTTGGCCTCCCACAGTGCAGGATTACAGTTGTGAGCCACCACGCCTGGCTCATTATGTGTTTTTTTATGGGGAAGAAAACAAAAGGAGAAATAAAACTCAGGAAAATGTTACTTTTTAATTATTATTTCTCATGAAGAAAAAAAAAACGAATATGGGTTGAACATCTAATGAGGACTAATTTCCCATGTCATCCAGGAAACTGGGGCTTTAAATAGCTTACCGTGTGCTCAAAGCCACTGAACTTGAAAGTGGCTATTCTGAGACCAAGCTCTTTTCTACAGGGATTTTGGGATCAAATGATGTACGTAGGTATAATTGGAAGCACTTAGTGAATTACTAATCACTCTGCAAATGAATGCTATTGTGATTGAGAGAATGCAGAGTTCAATCAATTAGCAGTAAACAGCATAATTGTTTGCTGTAAAAACCAACCCTGTCTTGCTGACCAGAATTTCTTTATAGCGCCTAGCAACGCCAGTGGGCACCCATGGCTTCTTCCACATCCATCTCAGAGATAAGGGCTGGCAAGACACTCCCGTTCCTTCCCGTTTCTACTCCCTGCTCACCGGGAGCTGTATTCCTATAGTTCCCAATGGTCAGAGCCTTGCCATATCTTTTCAAGGCTCCAGGGCAAACCCCTCTAAGATCTTTCTTTTGCTTTCCAGGCATCTGGCATCTTAGCACAGTTCTGTCTTCCCAAGGCAAGAATGCTGTTGATGTCCAGGAAACCCGCATGACCAGTCAAGGTAACCCAGGTACACAATGGTGACTCCCACGTTGACCCCATCCCAGACCCAACTGGTGCTATTCTCTCCTAGAGGGACTTTTTGCACAAACTCTGAAAGATCTTCACAGGATACTGACAAGACCCCCATCAGACTCAAAGAATTGGCTGGGGTCACCCCAGGCAGCTGCACCTTCCCCTGGAGGGACCCTGTGAAGAGACTTCAGTTCTAGAAACTGCAATGCCTGTGATACCATTCCATTTCATTTTCAAAAGAGGTCATTTTTTTTTTCTACAAAATCGGGGAAATGTTATCTGACTCTGCCCCTTGGATATTCTTGTTTGTGTTCAAAAAGCCACCTCACAGAAGGAAAAAATTACCTTTTCATAATAGGCTGGGCCATGACGCTGTCTTAGGATAAACTTTCTATTCCTACATCTTGATGTAATACAATCAGCAAATGTGCAGATAGATATGTATAGGTCACTGTAATATCTTAGACTCTGCTGGTCCCCCCCACACACACACCTCGGTCCTTAAGAGACATTCAGGTAATTATCATCCCTCTCTCTCTCCCAGGCTACCCCAATTCAGGTCAGACGGAAGGCAACCAGGTGGAGCCAAAGCCCCTGTCCCCAGGTGGTCCTCACTCCCAGCTCTGGGCTCTGCATCTCTGCACGTCAATCTGCCAGCTGCCAGCAGTGCCAAGCTCACTCCCATTCTTAGCTGGCTTGATGGCGTCTTCAGCACTTTAATTCCTAATTGCCTAAAAGCAGTGGTAGTTACGCACTTCAAACACAAGCTATAAAACCGTGCAGCCGGGAATTATGCTGACTGCGGTAGGGAGGTCATGAGGAAGGCTTCACCCCACCCCACTTTTTGGCTGCAGTAGGGTACAAATTATTCCCAGATTTTTCTCTTTTCCTCCAAGAAACTGCAAGAGCAAGTTCAGCAAAGGAGGGTAGTTAGTCCGGAAAGGAGTTTCTGTCTCTCTCCAGCTGGAAGGCAAACTTGAGCTAAAGCCACACTTCCTGTGACCCTCATCCTTGGGAATAATGTACGCAACTGGAAGGAAGCCATATCTTATTATCCAACTTTCAATCTGAAGTGTGAGAGGTGGTCCCACTGCTGTCCAAGGTAACCCGTCTGTTGGTTTTAAAATGATTTTTGTTCCAAGGCCTTATTGCCACTAAATCCCTCATAAAGGTTATGGTTGAGGAACAGATCAAGATGAAGCTTCTTTCCCCCTGGCATGAGGGGCAGAGATGCAGGCCTGTCTGTTTTAAGCTACAAGTTCTCCCCGAGAGCGGCAGTTCTGTTAATCCCCCTGTGAAATGTCACAGCGAGTGAGGGAGTGCAGTTGGGGAAAGGAAAAAGTTTCAACATTACTTCTTGTTAATACAAAGCTTGTCAAACACATCACCTAGAAATACGGAATGTCTTTATTAGATTCTTTTATCTCCCCCCGAGATTGGAGGGACGCAGCCAGTTGCTTCTCAGTAGAGATGTCATCATCCAGAAACTAATTAAAGGCTATGCAGGAAGCTGGGTCTCTCACACTCTGGAGAACAAAATGCATTAGCAACCGAAGTTAAAAAAAAAAAAAATTACAAGTGAACTTTATATCGAAAAGGGCAAGTTGGGAATTTGACAATAAGTCTTCTTTCTCCCTCACCAGCTCACAGCAGGAGAAAGTGGGAGCATGAGGATATCGATGAATCTTGACACGAGGCCATCTGCTCCCCACATCACTCAGGAAGGGATTTCTCCTCTCTCCTTCTCTCTCTCTCTCTCTCTCGGCACACAGGTGCAGAGGCCACCTGACTACTGACTATGGGAAACGAAACTGTATGGGTTTCGTGCCAGTATTTTTTCTTACTACTGAGAGCTGACAAAGATTGAGCTCTGAACAGCATTCGTCTACCTATGCAAAGCAAAGAGCTTGGCCACTTGGGCCACAATATGTCCTAATAATTACAGAAAAGCAAAGAGGAGGAGATGTTATGCCTCAAAGCAGACACAGTCTCAGAATCCAAGTCCCTGGATAGCTTCAACCATGTAATAAACTTTCTGCATGCCAATCAGTGAACAATTCCATTCCACTGTGTTTATATAGTTATCAGCAACCCCTACACGCAGTGTCAGCACCTTCTTAGATTTCTCCTGCTGATGTTTCATGATCTTTTGTGTTTTGCTACTCCTAGTTGTCCACAGAATAACATTTGTTGCTTGTAGTTCAAGGCCTTCCCCCATTCAGTGCTAACCCTGCTGCTACCTTACACCACGACGGTGCTGGCACAGTGTCTGCGGCCATGTTTCTGAGTCCTTTCCAGGTGATGAGTTTCTTCAGCCTTACGAGGTTCTTGCTTTTCATCTCTACTTCTCCAAAATGCTTCTCATCATTTGGTCATATATAAAAACACCTTGATCTCCCCTAGGATGAATGACTGATATTAAACAAATGAACAGACTCAATAGCCTAAATGTCTATTGTCTCTTTCTTCCCGGAGAATAAAGTGTAAAGTCTTTGGTTTGACATTTGGGCCATCCCCACATTCCCTACTTAGCTTCTACCATTCTCTCAAATATTGTACATTTGCCTCTATCTGAATGAATTAACATGCACCAAGGTTATCTGCAAGTTTCCAGAATATCATGGCACCCAATAGTTCAAGGATCCAAAGCCCATTAGACTGAGATTCTAATCCTGGATCCTGTATCTACTATGAGTTAGCCATATATTTTTTTCTTCTTTCTTTTTTTGTATTGTGGTAAAATACCCATATCATAAAATTTACCATCTTAACCATTTTTAGGCCTTCTATTCAGTGGTATTAAACATATGCACATGTGTTCAAGATAGCCATTTAACCTGCAAAGTGCATATGCGATGTGTAATAATACCTAGCAGGCGCTTATGACAAGTAGTTTAGATAATTCATGTAGTACTTAGCACATGTTAATAGATCAAAACAGAAATGCACACACAAATGTGTGCTCACCACTCCCACTAGAATCACACTCCCTAATCCCTGAGTAACAAAATCCAAGGAGCTCCATTTTACCCAATCTAATGGCAGATTTTTGTCATTATTTCATCTTTCAGCATCATTTGACTGAGATCTATCCTTTCTTCTTTGGCTTGAAGCTGTCACACTGTCCTTGTTGTGCTTTGACCTTGCTGGTCACTCCTCCTCAACAAACTCTAAATGTTCAAGTGCCCTGTGTGTCTGGACCACTGGTCTTGTTCTCTAACCACAGTTCTCCCATCCTGTCTGTGGGTTTAACTACCAACAGAAGCTCATAGTTTCCAAGTTCATGCCTTCAGCCCTGACCTCTCATTTGAGCTTTGCTCTCAAACACTAAATTCTGGATTTAAGGCTTTTCCCCCATGTGGACACAGAACTCAGTTTTCCCCTCTGAGAATCATAGGGCTACCCCCGGTATCAAGCGAGCTCCCATAGTAAAGAGCTTAGAACATTACTGCATACGTAATGTACACCTGGTAAAAGATGGCAATTTGGCCTATCTATCATCTTTATTGAATTATTCAGTAGTAAATGCACTTACGATATCCCGAGCAGAATTCTAGATGATTCTGCTCTCCACCTCAAACCCTTCTTCTCCCCTGGTATACCCAATCCTGGTCAATCACACCATCGACTATTTAATTGCTAAGAATAAAGATACAGAGTCAGCCTTGATTTCATTCTTTCGCCACAACAAATTATTAAGTCCTGCTGGCTTTATCTCAAAAATGACCCTGGCCCTAAATAGATACGATTCTCTCCCCTCTTATCATGTTTCTTTTCCTTTCCTGCCTAAGTCTGTTCTACTGTTATCTCTACTCTGGTCTTCTTGTTTTTATTGTTTACATGGGCATTCCATTTTCTGTATCACATCTGGAGTAATTAAAAAAATACAAATAAAAACATAACTCAGATCATATTATTCCCTGCTTAAAAGATGCCAATGGCATCTGATTACACTTGGAATGAAATTCAACATTTGTGCCTGTGTCTCTGAGATGCACACAGCTGGCCCTGGGGGAAGTTTCTGCCTTTACTGGACTGTTCTGCCCAGAATTCACTCAGGTTCCTGATCTGCTTTCTGTTCCTCTGCTCCCCCTGGAGGCCTGTGCTGATCCCATGTGCTCCAGGGAAGTGCTCTTTCCCCAGACCTTCATTTGCTCAGCTGTCTGTAATTTAGTTTCCACTTCAAGCGTCCCCTACTCAGTACCCTTCCTGACTACGCTACCTCCAATAGTTTGCTGGCCACCCCAGTACCTGCTCTAGTTATTTACATGGCAGGTGTCACTCTGAAATTCTCATTCATTTGTTCAGTGTCTGCTTTCTCTCTCTTCTCCTTAAAATGCAGCTCCCATGAGAAGCAAGCCTCATATTGTCCCCACTCTGTCCTTGCCATTAACGACAGTGCCGAACGCTTAGTCTGGGCTTGTTACATTTCACTGTGTATGTGAACTGCTCTGGCCAGAATGAACTCACCCCTCCCTTGTCACCCCACAGTTCTTTGTTCAAACCACCTTGATAGAGCAGATCACATTCTGGGTTACTAACTCTTGGCATGCGTACCTGTCCCCTCTATAGAACATGAGACTCGAGAAGGCCTAGAGGGCCTATTCTATTCTAGAAGAGGGCCTATTCTAGAAGGGCCTAGAACCTTCCGCTCCCTTTTCTATGCTTTAGTCTTATGCTTACAGCATGGAACAGTGTCTCTTGCAGATACCTGGGGTCCTGCACATTCATGTTCCTTTGTGTGTTTGAACTGAATCGCACATACACAGTATCCCATTCCCATCCCCGTAATATTAAAGGACGTATTTCTAGCAAAGGTTTCCATGACACAGCCATTGACCCTGGAGTGATTAAACTGTTGCTGCTGCACACGGATCAAAAGCCACACAGGTGTTTCATACGTGTATGGCTGTGTGTGCACACATGTGCCTCCCGGGAATCGGAGGGCCAGGCAGCCATATTTCCTGTTGGAGAATTTGCTGCTTGTGGTAAAGCCAGAGAAAGAGCCAACATGCTTTTGAGGAGTCTAAGTTCATTTTCTTCTTCTAAGGCACCGGAACATCAAAGCAAACAATGGCCTACAGGCTGCTCTTCTTGTACTGAGAAGGTTGTGTTGAGTAACACAGAAAAGCTAA
Organism: Otolemur garnettii; assembly: GCF_000181295.1. NCBI lineage: Eukaryota > Metazoa > Chordata > Mammalia > Primates > Galagidae > Otolemur > Otolemur garnettii. Next base: position 5,433,846 of record NW_003852492.1, on the reverse strand, counting down.
ACAAAAACCCTGTCACCGGACAATAAATTAAAAATAGGTCTGTGCTACTGAAGATAAATCAGTGGCTTTAATACTCCTCCCCTGAGCTGGGCATCTTCAAGGAACACAGGACAGGTGTCTCTAGGCTGAAGTATTGGTTAAAAAGCTGTCCTTTAAATTACATTTGGGCTATTTCTTTCCTGGCTGGCTATATTTTTTGTGATCTATCTGGAGGCTTAAAAAGACACACAGAAAAATAAATCTCAGTTCCATTAAGCACACACTACAGACTTGCATATTTGTTCTTATCTTTGGCCTCCTTCCTTTCTATCATCCTCCGCACCTCCGCCCCTTCCCAACACTATCAAACATCAGCACCAGAAAATGTTTACGATTACTCCAGACACCAATACTAATCTAATTCCCTGTAATTGCTATTCATCATCATGGAGCTTTCCTTTCTTTCTTATTAGGCTCTATTGCTCACACTCCACGTACCTGTAACTCTAGATACCAACTCACATGTGCTTATTTATAGAGTCAAAATGGTTGGCAAAGGAGTGGCCTCCCATCCACACTGTCAAGCAGAGACCTGGGCGCGGTGGAGACAGCCCAGGGGGCCCTGCTAGGAGTCTAGATTAGATTAGCACAAGTTAATGCACTTGCCTTCGTTTTAAATCAGACATGGGCCCCTGCTGAGATGAATCAATATTTAATAATTGTGAGATACAGTTATGCCTGTGTGCGGGGGTCTCCATTTCACCCTCGTGGGGAACTATTTGCAACAACATTGCACATATAGCGTATCATAATGCCGCACGCAGGCTCCTCTGGCAATTCCTATTTTTATCAGCAGTACTATCCACTTCTAAAATGCATAATAAGGATAATAAGTTAACCCCCAGAAGAGATTTGCCTAGACCAAAGTGGGTAGCCTGAGTTCATTAAGGCAGACAGTGGAATTTTCCTTCTTAGAGATGTGGGCTGGGAAGGGTGCTCCAGAGTCTAGAAGGAGAAGGAACCACTTCATTTTTGAGAGTACTTTTCAGAGCAGAATTAGTTGTAAGGACATGGGCTTGAGGGAGATAAGACCTTCGCCCCACCTCAGTTCTTCCATCCCCCCACTTGTGTCACCCTAAGCCTGTCCCTTCCCTCTGAGCTTCAGCTTTCCAGCTGTGAAAGGAGGGGGTTCTTTGTCACATGGCAGCTGTCCTGCGCACAGTAGGACGGTTTGGAGAATTCTTGGTCTTTACCTGCTGGAAGCCAGCAGTATCTTCACCCCAAATTCCTCCCCAGGACACACACTGCGGAGACAACCAAGAGTGTCTCCAGATAGCCCCTAATGCCCTCTGGAATAGAGAATCATGGAGACGCCTGCTGTCAAACCGCTGAGCTAGCTTAGCTCATCCTTACAATGGCTTCCAGCTTTTTGTGATGCTGTCTCATTTTCCCATTTTGGAAATCTCCACGTAGGATGTCAGTCAGAGGCACGGATTGTCTCCCCTACATACCACTCTCCTTTTAGTTGCCTAGTCTGGGTTCACGTTCAAAGCAGAGCTGTACATCGCCTAGCCCTGTACCTCCCTCTCAGCCCTAAAAGGTAGAGGGGTGCCGTTTGCTCCATCACCATCCTCAGCACCCTTCTGTCCCAGCCACCCATATCAGGGTCCTAGAAGCCAACGTGGCATCACAAGCCTGTTCTTGCTCTTACAAATGCTTCCTAGTCTACGTCACCGGAGTCTCCTCAGTGGCATCTCATGGGCCCCTTCCACAGGTCACAGCAACATGGGCCGCTAGCTACTGAATGGCTCATCACCAGGGCAAATTCATCACAGGAGCCTCAGCCTGAGCACTGGAAGGAATCCATCAATTGGCGAGGAATGAATGCATTAATCTGGGGTGATTAGATCCTTTTATCAGGCTTCCTAAAATACACTGCCTTCCCCAAGCACACTGAGCAGGGCCAGCTCACCCTAAAGGGATAGATGGGGGGGGGTGTGTGACATGAGTGGAAACTAAAACAGAACAGCTAAGGGAATTATGAAGTATGGGGGGGTGCTGAGAAGCCAGATACGGTATTGGTGAACATAATTCTCCATTTTCATCTGGTTTCATCTTGTTTGTTCAGGGTACTCAGGGAAAAGCAGAAAACAAAAAAATAAGAAAACCACAAGAATAATAAAAGCTACCACCTGAACAATTTCCTTCCCAGGAAAGAGAAGCAAGACTCTGGAAAGGTCCTCAGAGTGCCCCTCAAATTGCACCGTGAGGTTGGAAGGCCATGGGAGCTTCTAAGCACTTTCAAAGCAGAGATGAGCAACGGCTCAGGGCCGTGTCTCCCATGAACACAGTGGGGAGCGCTGGACGGTACACAGGTGGGTCCCGGCATTCAGACACGGGCAACACTGTCCTAGACACAGAGTCAGGGAGTGGGCCTGTTCAAACACCTGCTGTCACCTCAAACCTCTCTCCGAAGGTGGTCCCAGAGGTGGTCCACAGGGGTCCCTGGCAGGTCCCTGCAGCAGTAAGGGTCTGGACAGTGGACCAATAGCAAAGCCGCAGGGTCCTCTCCTGGGTACATATTTGGGTCACAAGTTCCCTGTCTTAGGCTTTATTCCCTCCACTGCCTCACAGTGTCCTTGTGTGAATCCAATAAGATAACTTCCTTGAAAGTATTTCCATATCAAACATGAGAAATGGCTGTAATGCCACAGCCCGAGACCCGGAATATTTCAGGACAAAAGTCTGAAGAAAAAGACAAAAGAAAAAAAGCAGGCTGCCCAGTGCAGCGGCCAAGTGGAGGTACCACGGCGTCCCTATCTGCTAATGACATCAGCGATTTCAAGTGGCCTGCAGGCTCCTCGGGGAAGGAGGAGACCAGCCACAGCTAGAAATAAAAAGAGAAATCTGCTTCAGAGGCCTGAGAGCAGGCGGGATTCCCACGGAGGAGGCGTGGGCTGTCAGGAACAGGCGAGCTAGTTTATTTCCGGCTGCGCTGGTCAGTGACTATTTCCTCTAACTTAGGCTGCTCTGTTTCCCATTTGCATCTCCAAGCTCTCATCATGATTTATGCTCCCCTTGGGCAGAACATCATCATGAGCTGGAATCAAGTCCAACTCAGGCTCCTGCGAGGAGGTCCCCATGAAGACAAGAGCTGTGGCAATGGCTCAGTGGTTCGTTCTGGTCACCAGAGGTTCCGGCTGGAGTTTCTTTCCTTCTGCCTTTAGTAAATTTGGAATCAAGTGGACTCCCTGAAAGCCTTGGCTTTATTGATTTCAATCATCATCTTAACTACCTAAGGCAGAACTCTTAGACGTGACTTCATTCTTCCCCTAATCTCCCACTTCTAGGGAGGAAGAGAGATTAATAGGCAAGGACCGCAGTTATTTTTGATTAGGATGAATGAAGTCCAGTGACGCTGTCTGCTCTGAAGAGCCTTGACCCATTATTTGCCTGAATACAAAAGCAGGGTCAACATCAGAAAATCCAAGCCCAAAAATACAGTGAAAGTAATTGATGCTCCCGAGTCCTGCAGGCCCCTCTCCCTTCTCTACCAGGGCTCGCTCCCAGGTTCCATAAAAGTTCTGCTTCTGAGGACTAACTTCCAACCCTCTACCATGCTGAAGACATGAATCCTATTTTAGTGATTGTGATCAGTAAGAAAAAAATGACATTAAAGAACATTGTCATGACCAGATACTCATTTTTCTTAATAATGTCAGCGTTTAAATTATATATAGCAAAGTTAGCAACGCTGAGAGATTTGGAATGGGTAACCATGGCTATTGGCGAAGGAAGAAAACAACTATTTGTGGAATAACAAAGTCATGTGCCACAGGATAGTTGGAAGGCACGAAACTCTAATTTTGGACATCTCATTAGACAAGTCGTGGAGAAAGTTTGGTGTGTACCATAATAAATGTAAGACTTATTTCACAGAGATGTTCTAATAGCAGGGAACTTCCTTTCCCAGCAAGAAAAGTGAGAAGAGAAAACCATGTTATAGGGAACAAAACAAGTGAGTTTTTTGTTTGTTTTGCGGGGGTTTTTTGTTTGTTTTTTTGAGATAGTCATACACTACTGTCCTGGGTAGAGCACTGTGGCAGCATCATAGCTCACAGCAAGTTCAAACTCTTGGGCTCAGACCATCCTCTTGCCTCAGCCTCCAAGTACCTGAGACTATAGGTACTTGCCAAAATACTGGCTACTTGTCTGTTTTTAGTAGAGACAGGGTCTCACTCTTGTTCAGGCTGGTCTTGAACTGCTGAGTTCAAGTAATCTGCCTGCCTTGGCCTCCCTGAGTACTAGGATTGCAGGCATGAGCCAGCATGCCGGGCTATAAAAAAGGTTTGATGTCTCTCACCACAGAAAGGGTGCACAGATGCCCGTGTGTATACCTGTGCGTAGGAACAAAGACACGCACATGCTCATGGACTGATGGGGGTGAGGGCAACAGAGAGGCAGGGAGGGAGTCTGAGGCTTACGCCTGGACTATCTTCCAACGTTGAATTTTTTGTTTTGTTTTTCATTTCTGTTAAGAAGTTTTCCTATTTCTATAGCACCGCACACAGATATGGTAGTTTATTTCCAGTAAGTGAGAGCATAACAAAGCCAATATCATCACAAGACTGTCACTATATATAAACAATCTCAGCAGAAGAATCTGGTGTGCTGAGGCAGAGTACCATAATGTGAATCCAAAAAATTAGAACATCAAAGAAAAAAAAAAGGTGAGCCGAGCCGAAAGCAGAAGCCCCAGCCATACAGTCTCACAAAAATGTTTCCTTCTAAACGGCTCCTCTGACCCCAGGAGGCTGTGCTGTATGTCCACGGTGGCACAGTACATTAATAATGCTGTTAACCCGATCGGAGGTCAGCTGCCTAAAAATGAATATCTTTTTGCCAGAAAACTCTGTGTAGACAGTTCTTCATTAAAGGTATCTGGTGTGATTAAAAATAACCTAAATTTAGATTTAGACAAATACAGGATTGCAATGTGGGGGGAGCCAGCCCCTCCCGGATTTTCTTTCCTGGTGTGAACAATTAGGGGACAGAGCCAAGTCTCAGGGGTGATCAGAGGGCTTCCCCAGCTGTACCACCAGGACAGGAGGAGAAGAATGTGTGAGCCTGCAGAGAAGGACTTCCTAGGCCCTTTTGTCTCCAGGGAAAAGAAGCAGCTCTTCGTGTGGGGCCGAACTTATCTCCCTGCGCAGCAGTGGATGGAGAAGTGTTAAAAAAAAAAAAAGAGCAGCGCCCACCTGCCTGTGCACCCAGGGAGGGGCCAGCGCCAGTGCCCTCTACACCTGCACCAAGGAGGAAGCACAGAAAGTGAGTCGGAAGAGGGGTCTGTTTGGGAGACAGTGACCCTCTGAATCAGCTGGATTCCCAGCCTCACCCTGGGAAAAGACAGCAAAGGAGTGAGGAAAGGGGGGAAACTTTTCTCTAGCCCCGGCAAAGAGGAAGCCGTTTTGGGTGAAATCTCCCTCTCTTGTGGGTGGACAGGGATATGGAACAGGAGGGGATACCCTTTAAACTCCATCATTTCAAGAGAGGCTCTCAAAAACCAAAAGTAAAACATTTCTAATATAAAATCCCTCTGGTTTGTATTTTAGCTCCACTGTATACATAGAAAACGCTTAAATCATGTGATTTTCCATAATAACAACATAGGCAATATTCTCCAAGAGGCTCCGTAAGTAAAGTCTACAAAGTCTACCAGCATTGCAGGAGGGTTAAGGGTGCAGGTATCAGATCATAAAGCAATAACGGAGGCAGTTCAGTCATGGAGAGATTGCTGTTTGCTCTGGCAGTGGGGAAGGCAGTATAAGCCTTCAGATCAGCGGTCTGAACGCACATCTAGTGGTCCTCATGCATGTTTAGCGGCTAATGATTTATAATTTCAAATTACCCACTAAACCCTTTACTTCTTTTTTTTTTCTTTTTTGAGACAGAATCTCGTTATGTCCCCCTTGGTAGAGTTCTGTGGCATCACAGCTCACAGCAACCTGCAACTCTTGGGCTTAAGCAATCCTCTTGCCTTAGCCTCACAAGTAGCTGGGACTCCAGGTACCAGCCATAAAGCCTGGCTGTTTTTTTTGTTCTAGTTATTATTGTTGTTTGGCAGGCTCGGGCTGGGTTTGAACTAGCCGGCACTCTAGCCACTGAGCTACAGGCACCCAATCTAAACCCTTTACTTGTCATTAGAACACAGGCTCTGGAATGGGAATAGTTCACAAGAGTATTTTTCCAACCTTGGTCTCTAGAACTTAATACTCTATGGGATTTTTCCAGGTTGAGCACAGCACGTTTAACAGGAAGAAGGTTCGTTCTGATGCAGTACTATTCTTTTTTGATAATTAAATTTTATATGAATTATTTTTCTGAAGCCCGTTGGTTTCTCTCCTTCTTGGCTCTAATTAGACACCTTAGTTTCATCCTGTAGCACTGCATTTGTTTTCAAATACAATAAAGACAGTGGCATTTAGCCTGATTCATAACTTTAGTTTATATATTTGGATGGGGCCATCTGAAGTTTCTGACTTTTTAGATTTAGAGAGAAGTTACTTGGTCTGGTGCTTTCAAAGAACATGAAGCGTTTTCAAAGGATACTTATTTTTTTTAAGGCAGTTAATTTCTATTTTAGAAAATATTGTGAGGACGTGCACAGGCCTTTGGTTCTTTCTCCAAATGGTGATTGCAATTTGGCTCTAGAGTCCCATAACTATGATGGCTGCTAATCTAGAGTTTCTACTGGAAAGAAATTCCCTTCAGAAAAAAAAAAAAAGGACTTCTTGGTATGTTGTTAAAGTTTCTAGCAAGGTGCTTGGCACCAAGCACAAACTAGATCTGATTAAAATAGAGCAGAGACGGCAAGACCCTCATGTTTTGTGTCTGTTCAGGTTGATGCCACATGTGGCCAGTGGGAACTGCAAACTCATCTGGAACCAGTCAGCATGCCTCCCTCTGCAGGCTCCTGGGTCCTCCCAGGGTCATGCCAAATGTGTCCATTACTGTGGTAACTGAATAACCATTCCCTGAGCACCTACTATGTGCTGGACCCATGGAACAAGGATGGGAGTGGATACAATGACAGGGTTCCAGTTCAAGGATGCACCAGCAGGTGTGGGAGTTTCCAGCGTATCCAACAAGCAATGTACACACATGCCACAGGGGACGCACACACAGAGTGTGATAGAAAGACAGGGTATCTGAGGAAAATGCAGAGAAAGTCACCGTGTGTTTGGGTCTTAGAGAAAATATGGGCATCCGAGTCAGCAAAGGGGAGCATTACAGGAAGCAGAAGGCATGGGAGAACGCTGGAAGCAAAAATCTCTGAAATACCAGGGAATCAATTAGTCCACATTCCTCTACTAAAATATGAGTGGTAGAACTCAATGGTAGAAAGATCATGTGGGGTCCCATTTTGCAGAAATTTATAAGCCTTACTAAAATGTTTGGATTTGTTTCATAAGAAATGGGGATCTATCAAAGGATTGTAAACTGCTTTGTGTTTTGAAAAAGCAATGCTAGCAGTAACATAGGTGGCATCTCGGAGAGAGTACCAATTCCAGGGAGCCCCTGAGTCACTGTCATCATCACGAGCCCACCAGCTGCCACTACTTTTCAATTTTATTGCCATCTGACCTTTACTGAGTGCCTATTATTTTTAAGCATACAAAATACTTTAAACCCACTGCCTCAATCCATCTTCACAGCAACCCAACATGGCCGGTATTATTATTCCCCTTATTTATACATGACAGAGAGAGGGGTTAGATAAACATACCCAAGGCCACGTAACTTGTGAGTGTGACCTGAAGTATGATCTGAATGCGGGTGGGCTGACCCTGGAGCCGCCCCCCTTAGCCAGCACATCACTGCCTGAAAGCCTAAAAGTCCCCCTTAGACACGACATCAGATTGATCTAAGAGAGAAAAAGAATGAAATGGAAAAGAGGACAGGACTATTTAGGAGATGGAATTTCAAGACTTGGTAAGGTAAATGAATACCAGCAACAGAACAGATGTGTAACAAAAAGTAAAAGATAAACTTGCCGAAGACCCTGAGCTTTCTCGTTTCATTGACTTGACATGTTGTGTCATTAGCTGAGATGGAAAAAGTGGTTGCAGAGAATATTTACTCACAAAATATCCACTGGACATTGGCCACTCCTTAGAGCTGCCCCCCAGCATCGGAACCACCTTCCCATATAAAAGAAAACTTCCAGGGCACACTTAAGTTATGTTGATCCAAAAAAAGAAAGAGTAAAAAGAATATGCTTTGAACTTCTTTAGAATATACTTTAATTAATGGTCTTTACAAATTTCCACAGCACACCTAAGTTTCTCTCACTGCTCGTGAGGGTGCCATGGCACACCTATTGAAAATCACAGATTTTAGAGGGATCAGGGGAGCAGAAGAGGCAGCAAATGCCCGAGTGACAATGGTCAATAATAGGGCCCCTATTAAGGTGCAGAGGCTGCAGTGGCCAGCAAGACTCTTCTTGCATTATGACTTTTTTTCCTGTGTGTTTTCCTTCTTCCCATTCTTAAATCAACCTTCTGTCAATTCTGTGAGTTCTACAATATATTTTCAATCACCTCCTTCTTTTGTTTAGCCAACCTGAATCAATCTCTGTCGACTGAAACCAAGAACCTGGTTAGGTACAGAGGACCATAGGAACAGTGTGGACAGGCTGAGTGCAAGTTGCCTGCTTGACACACAAGCTGAGTGCTCAGGAGATGACTCACAATCCCTTGAGAATTTAGATAGGTGCTGAGGCAGAACACACTTGTGTGACTGTTCAAATCAGAATCTTCATCCTAACGCCATGACCAAGTAGCATCAGCTGGGAAAAGATGATGGGAAGAGATTTAAAGGGGGACTCCAGCAGAATGCCAGAATGGAGGACTCGTGAGAAGGACTAAAGTGAATGTATGTAAGAGAAACTGAAATAGGAATGGTCAGAGCTGGCTGAAAGTCAAGTTCACGAAAAGTTGAGAAAGAAAGAGCGTCGCTAAGGAGGCACTAACAACTCTGTCAGTTTCAACAGAGAGAGAACTGAGAAGATGTCATAGCATTTGCCAATGAGTGATTACCACTGTCCTCAGCACAATAGCTGGCCTTACCTTTTGTAGCTTATTCTGAGGTCCTTAAGCTAAATAAACAGTGTTAATTTACAGTGTGGAATGATTGACTAGCTCCATAGTGATGAATGATGAACTAAACTCATCACTTCTTTCCTCTTTTCTCTCCTTTTTTTTTTCTTTCCAGTATATTTTGCAACAAAGGGGCCTATGTCAGTGTGGGGCTGGCAGCAGAGAATGGAAAAACATCCTGATAAGGGAGCCGCTGTAGGTTTTAATTTATCGTCCTCTAAGCTGAAGGAGTAGAGGTGGTAAGCTGAACTTCCAACTGCACTGATTATAAATGTATCAGATTCATAGTGTTTGGCAACTCAAGTTCCAATGTTTGTGGAACTTAAACCCAGCTGCCCAGGACACAAATGATAGAAAAGGCTGAGTTTGGGACGGTGTGTAGGTTTTTTTGTTTATTTTGTTTTATTTATTGTTTTTACTTTCCTGGACTTGGAGCTTGCAGTTCTGAAATCAAAGGAAGGCCAGAAATACTTGTTTATGGAAAGTTGTTCAGTTGTATAAAATTTCTACCATTTGTCCTTTTCCTGTAAGGATCTAAGCACTTTTCTCCCGTTTTCCTTGTTCCTTTGAAGTTGCCTGCTTTGCTTTGTGGCTAATCTCTGCCTTTAATAATAATCCATCACTGTTTAGTGCCTTCTTTAAAAGTCATGTTTGACTTAACATGACTGTCAGTTTCTCTCTCTGCCTTCCGAACGTCTTCACTAATCACCCCCAGCATCTCTCTATTGGATTATTTCATCACCTCTGAGGCTGTTCTCATTCTCTTTCATCTTTTCACAAATTACGTAATGATTTATTAGACCATGAACACACGCTACAAAGTGAACGTGAAGTCCCACATTGAATGAATCACTTTTCTCTCCATAGACAATCAATCCCTTTTGTGTATTTTCAAGGGCTTTTAAACAAGTGCCCGTGGGCCTTTAAAGATGTTCAGGAAAGGATATATGATTTTCCGACAAATTTCTGAAAGTGTATGCAAAATAACAGTACTACTATTAACATCATCCTATTTCCAGATGAAGAACGTGGGGCACAGAGAGGTGAAGGATAATATCGGGGTCAAATAGCAGTATTTTAAAATAGCTCCCAGTGTCCACATGCTAAACCACTCTGCTATGCAGCACCATCAATAAAATTTCTCCTTCTCCAACGTCCAGCTCTGCATCTGGGTCACCAAGTCTGAAGGATCCTTCTTGAATTCAACTCTATAACTTTTCTCTCACCAGGGCTATTTATCTTCGTGTAGACCACCCTCACTACTCCCCTGAATCGCTGTAATAGAGTAGGCTGCTTTGTCCCTCCCCAGACCATCTTCTAAAATGGCTTTGAATGGTCTTTTCAGAAATGCAATTATCATATGCTTATAACGTTTCAAAGTATTCATTTTCATCCACTTTACCAGTCTGTACGGTCGTCGGGTGGGTGCGTTAAGCAAACGGCTTCATAATTTGCCCATTTACACTACTCCAATCTTGTCATTTTACTGTTAGTTGTTTGTGTGCAAAGAAGGGTGTTTGTTAAAAAAAATTCAGATTAATATGAGGGTGCAAATGATTCGGTTACATTGTTTGCATTTGCTAGGTGAAGTTCAAGTTGTGGAGGGGAGATGGTAAACTCTCACCTAATGGGTACCATGTAAAGACGTAGAGCACACATGATGTATGAAGGCTCTGATCTTATCTTTTACCGTAACATACCCAAATTCCCCTACCCTCCCTCTCTCATTGCCACCCCTCCCAACACACACACACTCTCTCTTGTCTTTCAAACCACCATTACCTCTAAAGTGGATTGGGACCTTGACCCTGCTCCTCCCGCCCCAGAATTTCCTCTTGTGCTTCCACTCTGGCTGATTGGATTGGTAGAGTCTCAATCTTTACATCACTGATTCTTCTTAGCTCTTTAAATCTGGACTCAAATAGTAAAGTCTTCTCACAAAGCTCCACTCCACCTTGAACCAATTCAGGTTAGAGCCCTGGTTTTTGTTTCTCTAGCATCTTACAGCAATTCATTATACTATATTTTCACAGGGAGAAGAGCTTCCTGTGTGCTTTCAGAGAAGAGCAATTCTCCTTTATCTCTGAATGCTCAGATGGCACAGAGTTCCTGAAACATAGCCAGCATCCAATAAATGAATGGAAAAATAAATAAAATCAGGAATAAAAACAATTGAATCCTGCTTGCTTAATTAATGCAATTATTTGAACTGGGTAACCGAAACACCCAAGTTTTTCTTTGCTTTGAAACCATTAATCCACCTGACAAGTTAAATGCTAAATTCTGCTAACCTACATTTTCATTTAATATTTTAAACACATTTTGTTCTGAATAAAAATATTTCCTCTCTTACATGACCTATATCTCTACTAATGAAATTCTTATTCCTTTCCATTTAACTTTCAATTACCCTCATTGTGCATTCCTAAGGGATGAATGATAAGCATTCCCTCCCCACCTCCAATGTACAAGATGAGCAAACCATCCAAACCAGAAAAACACACAAGTTAGCAGTTATCCAGGTCCTAGTTGAGATAAGATTGAATCATATTACTGTATTTAAAAGTATATATCAAATTATTCATAATGATGTATCTTTTCCCCATTTTCCCTGATGAATTTGAAGAATCTTACTGTAAAAACACAAAATGAAAAGTAAAGAAAGCAAGTCCAATGAAAAGAGAATGTCTCTTATGGTGACCATAAATGTCAACATAAATTTTTATGTTAAAACTTGATATGGGTTTTTGAGCTTCCCGACAGAAGAGCAAAGTGGGGATTATGTTTACTTATATGGCATTTTGTTGAGCAAGAAGGAAGCATTGCTACTTTTCTCGATAACAAAGGAAAAAAAATAAGTTAAATGATATTATTAGAGTTTATCCCTCCCTCCCTCCCTCCCTTCCTCCCTCCTTCCTTCCCTCTCTCCTTTCCTTCCTTCTCCCTCATTTCCTTCTTTCCTTCCTTCCTTCCTCCCTCCCTCCTTCCATTTCTTTCTTCTTTTTTTCCTCATTTCCTTCCTCCTTCCCTCCTTTACTTCCTTGTTTCCTCATTTCCTTCCTTCCTCCCCCTCCTTCCTTTTCTTCCTTCCTTCTTTTTTCCTCATTTCCTTCCTCCCTCTTTTCCTTTCCTTCCTTTTCCCCTCGTTTCCTTCCTTCCTTCCTCTCTCCCTTTGGTAAGAAACACTAAGCACAAGACCCTCCTAACCACGCATTTATCTTTGTGCCCTCCGGTAAATGACATCATTGTGAGCAATTCTTTCTATCTGTAAGAAGACAGGCTTTAGACTGCATGTCGTCTGAGATTTCTATCAGCTTGTATTCCATAAATATTTTTAATTTGGTCATCGATGTGTTTTGTATCCTATTGTCCATATTCTATAACAGAATTCAGTCTAATGTGAGGTATTCAACAAAGCTCCTGAATTATTCCATCATTATTTTTCATTTCCTTTGTCATGTGAATGAAGAGGGATAAAACTGCTTTGGAATATTTATAATCAATAAACACAGAATAAGGAAGCAAACAGTACCCTAGATTAAGACTGTGTCTCTATCTTGAAAGTTTTGGCCAGTTGCTTGAGGTGACTGGGAATTAACTAGGCTTTCCTAGTCATGATAAGTGTATTAGTCACAGCCATTGCAGTAGAGAGCCGTATCCTCTCGGTATTTCACAACATGCCCCATTGGGACTTCATTGCTTTTAACAATAAGATTTTTATTAGCTTTAGGCATTTTGTTAGCCTGTTCCATTCACTGCTCAGGTGTGGAATCGCTGAACTTAATTATGACTTATTGCTTAGGGTTTTGAAGTGTGGTGCTACTAAGAAGTTGTTTATTAGGGAAGATTCCAAAGTCCTCCAAGATGTTACTTATTTTTGATGTCAGACAAATTGAGATTGTGGATTAGTACCTTTATTTTTAGCAACAATAGTGACAGTGAAGAGAATAATAAAGAATTATGAAGTTGTCCAATCCTGTCCCCTGTTCCACTTTGTGGCAACATAAGTGCAGAATAATATATTAATATTCTGGTGCCTGTCAGCTGGGATTGTTAAAGCTATTAAATTGGATCATACTGTGGCCACTGGATTGGAGTGCTACTGCTGAGCTGTAATATTTACTTGTATAAGGCCAACTGACTCAGAATGAAAGAGAGTTTCTGTCCATGGTGCTGAAAGCAAATAGTCTCCCACAGGATTTGGTACTAAACAAGTTCAAAGAAACCTCTTATGTTGAATCATGCATGTATTGTAATGTCCCTAATAAATCAATTACTTTTTGGCAGCAAAATGTCACAGCATTTAAAATTCTGATAATCACCTTCACTCTGCTGAGCTTTAGAGTGTTGCAATCCACACAAACCGGCATTCTCCCCAAATGCATCAAAGGCAGGTTTGAGTAACAAACAATAAAAACTTCAGGCCTGTGTACATCACTGTGATTGCAGAGGCTAAAATCCTCCCGTAGCCCCAGAATACTAAGGAATATATCAATTATAAGCATAATCTTGGAGGACATCTACCTTTGATGTCATATTTGGAAGTGTACAGAAGACAATCCCTTTTAATATTTATTTTTTTAAACACCAGCATATACCTCATATCTTTTGCTACAAATATACCAAATTTTACACCCTTCCAACGATAAGATGTGACAATGGCTTCCACTTGTTACACTGCAAAGGGAAAGAAACTGCCTTCAACCTAAAAGTGTTTCATTTCCTGTATACAGGAAAACGCCTTGTGGAAACCAGATTTTTTCCTGCCTTTTTTTTTCTTGAAAGGTGCTTCTATATCTGTAATTGACCAAAAAGCATCAAACTTATCTTTTTAAAATGCCTACTTATTATCACCGGGCCTTTGGTACATAGCCCCATCTGAGTCACTGCACCTGACTACCCCTCACTCTAGAATGGAAAGCTAAGTATGTTTCCAAAAGAAATATGAATAATCACATCCCTTCCACACTATACAGACTCTTTTCTGCATACAGTTATACTTAACTGAAGGGAAAATCAAAATATGCTTTCATCAAACAAACTCTTCTCATGGATTAATTCAGCAAACCTGTCTTTGGTGTCAATAGTATATTGGGACCACACTAGGCAATGATATAGAAATAAAGCAAACCAACAAAAAAATGTATCTCCCATCTTCAAGGGATAAAGTGAAGGCAAAAAGAACAGGTAGGAGATAAATAATTACAGAACATGGTAAAGACTATTGTTGTAGTCGTGATACAAAGAGAGAACTTTGGAAATTCAAGAGGGAGCCAGAAAGTTCCCTGAGATGGAATGTAGTGGAGGCTGGGTATCTTAAGGGTGGTTTCTCACAGAAGGTGGCTAATTTCAGTCTTCAAGAATGAGATCTTTTTTTTTTTTTTTAGATAAGAAGGAAGATACAAAGAATGGCAGAATTCAAATTATAAATTCTTATTGTCCCAGCATCAACTCCAGATACTCAGCATCCATTTCTGGAGAACTGGGGAGATATAGTTCTTCTATATTGTGGTACATTCCAAATTTATACAAATTTGGTTGGTTTTACCAAATGTGGAGAGCTAAATCTTATGGAGCTGGCACAGAGTGGAGGCAGGAGACAGTGTGGACAGTCATGGGTGATAACAGTGTGTGTGGACTGTGAGAGCCAACAGAGAGTCACAGGTTTGGAATGATAGACTGACCACTGCAGATATGAGGGGCCAAGGGCTCAAGTGGAGACAGCACGTGCCCTCCACACATGCCATCACTGAGAACCAAGCATACCCAAAACTTTTAATTAAAAATCCTACATGTATGCATTCTGCACTAAATCATTCTCTAGTACCAGAGCTGGGCATTTTTATTACCCACTTTATTTGCAAAGCAGCAGCCTCCCACATCCCAAGACTGAGTGTTCCTGAACTCCCTCCAGCTGGCTGCAGGGGAAAAGTGAAGGTCCTTGGTCCCTTGGTTCAGAACAGCCATATCAGATAAATGTGAAGTCTTGTTACCCAGAAATATTCATCTAAGGAGAGGAGAGAATTTGATTATCGTGAATTCTGCTCCACACTCATCTTCCTGCCTGAAAATAACCTCCCTCTCCAGAGCAACAATAATCTGAACACAAACAGACGTGAAGCTTTTCAAAAAGTAATGAACTCTGAGGCGTTGGAGCCGAGGTGATCGTGGTTTAAATGCATGACTCCAGCAACCCAGAGAGACCATCAATTATACAGCCTAGCCATCGAGGAAGTAAAAATAATATTTCAAAGAGTCATTGCCAGGAAGAGAAAGAAAAATAAGAAAATGCCACAGAAATCACACCATTCACTGTAAGCAGTTCCAAGAGGATGACCGAGCAGGATGAGTAGTTCAGTGCTGCTGAAGGCAACTCCCTCTACAGAGAGGGGACAGGGAGGATGCAGGGACGCCCTCCTGGTCTGCTCCTTGTCCATACACCTGAGTTCATCAAATCACTGTTTTAGCATCATTTCTGTTACCTCTGGGCCATGTAGCCAAGTACATCATTAATTTGCTAATTCATTTGAAAATCCTTTTTTAGAGCCTACAACAATATATCACATCAGTATAAGGGTTCATTAGTTCATAGAACCAGTTTACATTCATGATTTGGTATTAGCTTTACAACAACTCTTTGAAATGAGTAAAGGGCTTGCTTAGGTCTATTTTATAGATGACAGAGTTGAGGCCCTGAGAAGTTAAGTGATGTGTCCAAAGTCAGCCAGCTACTTGGTGCCAGACAATGTCCTAGGATGCAGGAGGCCATCAACACACATATTTTGCAAATAAAGAGTGTTAGACAACATTGTAAAGGAAGAAATGAAGTTGGTCTTGTAGCAGCAGACTCAAAGGCCTTTTTTCTGGCCTTTACTCTGATGAAGGTAGTCTACTAGGGACTGGGGAGGACCAAAGAGGTTAACGTGACAAGGCCTAACCCCAACGAGGGCAGGGCCCACCCTTCAGCTACAGCTTTCTGAACTGGTTTTTGTTTGTTTTGCACATTTTTGAAGACATAGCGGGTGGTAGAGATAGGCTAGTGTTTAAGAAAAAGATTAACTCCATTTGGGCAGTAATATATTCACAAACAAACATGGCATGGTATAGAAGGACCAGGCAGTGGAAGGAACAGCAGCTCTGCAGCCAGAGGCTGACTTCGTCTTTTATTTTGACTCTCCACTCTTAGCACAAGTCAACATTGTGTGAGCCTCACTCTCTTCACTCAGAAAATAGAGTTGATAATACTTGCTCTATTACTTCACAAGTGAGTTGCACAAGTAGACAGGAAAGCTACTTGATAAGGTCAGCTACATACAAATATTAGAGATACAATAGTATGAATAACTTTCCTCCAAGGACCTTCATCCCTTTGTGTAAAGAAGGAAATATCTAGTCTACTATACATCTGGTGGAACTAATAAAATAACAAGAATACCAGCAACAATCATAATTTTTTTTAATTTATAAAGAAAAAAGTTTAGTTCATACCCTGAAGATTGTACAAGAACCACTATGCTAGTATCTGTGTCTGGTGAGGGCTTAGGGAGGTTCCAATCAAGGCGGAAGGTGAAGGAGGAGCCGGTGTGTCACATTATGAGAGAAAGGGAGATAGACAAAGAGAGGAGGTGATGTCAGGCTCTTTTGTACAACCAGTGTGAAGTGATAAAGCAAAAACTCACTCAACATCAGAAATGGGAAATGGAATGGAAGGGGGTATGGGAAAAGAATGGAGGGGTGATAGAAAAAGCTGTTGTTGAATTAACTACATTATACATGAAGTGGTATAATATCATCTGAGCTTCAATTCTGATGAATTAAAGTTATCTGTCATCATCATAATTCTTATTCTTACTGGCATATTGCTTTGTGGTTTTAAAAACACAAAGGCAACAAATAGAGCTAGTTGAAAAGCATTGTTTTTGGAGTTAGTCAGAACAGAGGTCCAAAGACCCATTTCAATATGTACTCATGGAAAATCACAAACAGATTACTTAACATTTCAAGGTTTGATTCTTTAGTCATAAAATGGGGATGATAAAGAGAATTGACCCACAAGCTTCTTTAGGAGTTTAAATGAGAAATGCCCCCAGAAAACACACAGAACTATACTAATTATTTGTATTATTACAGGTTGTCTCATTCTTTTGTAAATTTTCTGTGTAAAGACAGTTGGATTGACATGGTGTTATTTCCCTCTCTCCTGGATACCTAGTGTCAGACACTAACTGATCTCAAGAGGTATTGTGAGGCTTAACTAATGAATTGCGGTGAAGAATCTGTGCCGTGTTCAGACACTAAGAGCTATAGGATGACATGTGAGTTGCATGACTTTTACACTGGTCCTTTGGTATTGCAATTGATCTTGCCTGGTTTCCTCCTGCATTGATCTGTTCAGAATGCTCTTGACACAAATGCAATTTTCTGTGGCCAGCAATCAAATTCACCAATCACACATGGCAAAAGCGATGGAAACAAAGGGCAGAAGTTGTGCTATTTCCAGCATAAATGATCCATTCCCGAGTTTCTGACAGCATCAAACAGAAAAATCAAAATAACCTGAGACAGAAATAGCCTGAAGACCCTAGGTTCTCAACCCATTTGCAATATTCCTATGTGACCTGGACCCCTCTCTTATGTACAAATGGGAAATTATGTATTGCAGGGCTGAATGCTGGGGAGAAATGGAGAGTTGGAATGGAACATGGTTGGCTTTCCCAATAACTGTTTCTGCTTTTAATTATTGGCATTTCAGTAGATGTTAATAGTCTCTTTCTTCTATAGGCCAAAGCATTTTGACTTGGGGCAATTTCTAGCCACTAAACACAATTTCCCCAAGTCCAGTATTTTGGAGAGAAGCCTGGTTGGTCTGGAAAGATTATCTGACTATGTCTCAAAGGAGACATATTCTTAGCAGGGAACATATCTGGAGAAAGAGTAAGGTAAATAAGTAGAACCAGAGAGAGGGAAGAGTAGATTTAAGCAGATCATTCTTGGTTTAGACCCAGTGGATATTAAACACAACTCTGTGTTAGGTTGGCCAGTTGCCGATGCTTTATCCTATCAACTTTGTCAATTATCAGAAGCCTGAATAGACGTAGAGGGTCTCATGTATCATAGGGTCTCTAAGCTTAGCCCAGCAATCGCTGATTGGACCAAGAGTGATCACTTAAGTCAAGTGGAGACAGTATGACTTACTTTCCTGCTACTTTGGACTTAGGGTAAAAGCAAGTGTGTTAGCTATGATCTATCAAGCTATCTAAATAAGCACCAAGGCAGGCCAAAGCTACATGGGAAAAAAGTTAGTAGGGATCAGAGAAACTGTAAATAAGAGATTCAAGAGACCACTGTGGGGGATGTGCAGAAAGAAATACAATTAAAGAAACCACACAGCACCAACCCTCAACCAGAGAATGCGGAGAGGAACCGTCAAAGGCTCACAGGGCTCTGCTGTTCTTCCTCACTTGTTTTTATGGAGTCTGCCCTATCTTTTCAATATATCTTCTCCAACTATTTTAGTGAATTCCTGCAATAAAAGTGTATTTTTAACCATGACAAAGACTGGGCAGGCAGAAATAGTGAAGAAACCAAGGGGAAAGCAGAGGCATTAGAAGTGCATAAAAGGGCTGACGGAGTAGACCGAATGTTCATGTGTCTCCAAAAATCAAATGTTGACATCTCAACTCCCAGGCGATGGGATTAGGAGGCAGGCCTTTGGGAAGTAAGCAAGACAGAGCCCTCATGCGTGAGATTAATCCCCTGTCCCTTCCACCATATGAGGACACAGAGAAAAGGCATCTGTAGACCAGGAATCAGGCTCTCACAGATGCCAAATCAACCAGCACCTTTACTGTGAACTTCTAAGCCTCCAGAACTGTGAGAAATAAATCTCTGTTGTTTGTGTGCAAGCTACCTATGGAGTTTTGTACCAGCAGCCTGGACAGATTAAGGTGGGATAAAGGGGAGCAGCAACAGGACAAGCAGAGGTGACTGGATGAAAGTCAGCACACTTGTTGGACCTCTGGTGCTACCCTGGGAAAAGTCTGCTAACATCTACAGAGACAAGTGCAAACACTGGAGCCTACCCCAGAGGAAAAAAATGAAGAATTAGAAATTCATCCAATCACCAGCATTTATGGAGAAAAATATGTGACCTTCAGTGAATGAGTCTTGCACCCAAGAAAGTCACATCTTTTGAGTGAAGAGATAATTACAGTATAATGAGGTGAGATTAAAGACAGATGTAGATGATGCTTGCTCTATTTAGCCAGAGGAAGAAGAGAAGACTCAGGAACATAATAAGCTTCACCTATTATAATCCTATCATGAGGTCAGGGGCCATTCATCACTCATTTTCCCACTTCAAACCCTTGCCATAGTGCCTGACACACAATACAAGTTTAGTAAATATTTGTTAAATTGAACTAATAAAAATATTGGATGCTTCCTAATGCTAGATATTTCACCTAATTTCAAGTCTGCCTTACAATAAACTAGTGAGTGGTTCTCCTTGAGCTGTTATAAATAAGACAGGTGGAACTCTGAGGGTGCAACATTAGCTTGAAACATATATTCAGCTGCTCTTGATCTGTAACTTGTAGATATTTACATAGACAGTAAGATTCAAAATTCATAGCTCTTAATTAAATGCCAATCACTCTTTATTATTACAAAGAGTTCAGTTTACTCTATGTGGTTGTAGCAGAAATAACCAAGAGATAGACATTGGAGAGGGTTAGGTATATATATACACACACACACTCATATGTATGTATATATGTATGCATACGTGTGCATATTATATATACACACATACATATATGTGCGTGTATATATATACAGATATATACACACATAAACATATATATGTGTGTGCATATACATATAACCACACACACTAAATAGAGCTTTTCTAAATGAGCTGAGACCTATGAAGAGATAGTTGTTCATCACAGTGTTTGAATGAGTGGCAGGTACTACCTATCTACCTACCTATATAACTATCATGGAGTGAATTTTGGTTTTGGAAACGGAATGGTAAGAAGATACCTGACCTGGCATTTCTAGGACCTTCAAGGAACCTCTCTTCTTCTTTGGAGGCCTAAGGTGACATGAGGGATATTGGTGGAAATGGAGCAACCTCTTCCACCTTGGCCTTCAGACAGTTTCTATCAACTGTTCTCCAAGTATCATTCTTTCAATGGCACTTGAATGTTGGCACAGGCCCAGTCAGCCCTTGGCCCACAGGATCAGAAGGTGCATATGTGGTGGGTGTCTGTGGCTAGCCTGAGCAAGCTGTGCTCCCCTCCACCCCAGAGTAAGAGTGAAGCAGAGTCATTACTCTCCCTTCTAAACAGAGGCTTTGCCAGGTCCTGGAATAATTCCCTAATGCCAGATTTATAGATAATCTGGACCTGAAAGGCAAAGATAGAAAGACGGAATGAACTAGAGCCAGACAGGGGGTAGACACAGCTCTCTGCAAACATCCATGTAGTCAGCAACATGGCCCAGCCCTGTCACAGAAACTCCATAAATATTTACTTCCCCTTTTTCTCCTGTTTGTCTGTCAGTGTTGAAGATAAAGACATGATCCCTTCTGCTGCTTCTTTTCAGAAATACCACCCCTGACCTCAGCCAATGACATGTCTAGGAAGTCTGTTCTAGGAAGCTGTTCAGGGTTGGAGAGTTGAACTAGATATAATTCTGGCTAATAGGGCTGGTCAGGAATGCCTGGATATTTCAGAGAGTGTTTCCTACAGTGAGTGACGGCTTCATCCTACACTGCATTGCTACAGTTGACAACTCAACCCCTGGTCCTTAAGAGGAAAAGGAAGTAAGAAAGAGCAAGAGCCCCAAGGTAAGTGAGAATCCAAAGGCCTCTGTAATTATCTGACTCAAATCCAAGGAATAACTGGGACCAAAAGAAAAGGCGTGTGTTGGGAGGGGTGGAAGGACATTGAATTAGGTAATATCTAAAGAGCTAAAATCAATTCAGCGTATCATTTGCTTACTCAATAGTTTTCATGGTGGGAATGCAAAAGACTTTCCTTGCAAAACCACCTGAATCCCAATAAGGACGAGTTTCTGTGTCTGGGATGTGGGTAAAGGAAAGATCAGCTTGACGCGGGCACGGCCTTATTTGTAGTACACTGGCAAGGCAAGCTCCTCCTCAACCCTGAGCTCCTCCCTTCCTGCAGGCAGGTCTGTCTCAGGTCCTAAGTTGACTTAAAGATTCCCCAGGAGAGCTGGCCTGAAGATCAGTTCTAAAAGCCAAAAAAATGAGGAGAGCCAGATTAAAGTATCAGCCCAGAATTTATGCTCTGGACTTAAGGTTTAATAATGCAACAGAAAATCAATATTTAATAAAGCAAATGATGGAGAAAAACACTGCCCGGGAGATGAGGCTGCTGCACCGTTTTCAAACGTCTCAGTCCCAGAGGAGGTGGAGCTGGCAGGATGGATTGGAGACCCGGTTGACAAGAGAATCTGGCATGCAGACAATTGCAGGTCCCATTGATTCCTATTCTGTTATCTCATCTTGTGGGCTTGCTGACCATTTTTATTAAAGGACTAACACAGAATTATAATGAAAGCGATATGAGATCCCCAGTAGAATAAGGCAAGTGGACCCAGCCAGCCTTCAATTAGCAACCAGGGACTGTCCTGACTCATGCAAGCAGGCCACCAAAGTTCATACTCTATTTTGGGAAATGGCAAGGCAAGAGTGGATCTAGAATTGGATCTCTTCAGATGTATTCCAGAGGGGTACGATCTGATAAGTTTCACTCACCATGAAGTGAGGAACTGTGGTGGAATATATCTATTTAGCACAAGCAGCATTTTGAACAATGGCTTGCACTTAGTAGGAATACAAATGGCCATCGACTAATGTATCTCGAGGATACCGGGTTCAGGAATGCAAAATTAGTTGGGTTCTCTCCGGATTGCAAAGCATTTATGAACTATAGGAAAAGTGAATTTCATTAGACAGTTTTCTCCACTGCATCCTTTATAAAATTTTAAATATATCTGGTTAGTCATTTTTCACTGGAAGTTATTCTCCCCTTTGGGGGCAAAACAGGCTTCATCCTATCTGGGTTTTTTTTTTTTTTTTTTTTTGCTGGTCTACGTATCTGGGTCATAGTTCATTTCAGATTCTGCTTTGTCTAGAAGGAAGAATAGTTGCAAGATAACTAAGAAACACCACCTGGTCAGGAGAGAGGCTTACACATATCCACCCTGAACACACAGCAGTGCTTCTTGATACTGGAAATGTACACAGCCACTATGTATAATACAATACCTTCTTTTGAGCTATTAGGTCTTCCTTCCATCGAAGACTCCCAGTATCGCTGGGAAAAAGCACAGCAACTAGAGCCAATATATGGCTCATAACAGAAGAAGCCTCAGGCAAGATGTGTGACAGCGTTGCTCGAATTGGGAATGAACTCATGTCTAATGGACAGATCGGCCACTCCCATTTCTTTACTAAAAAACACCAAGTGGGGACAGCACAGTGTACTGCCCCTGGTTAATGGGGAAGCTTCTTCAGAAATCCTTAACGCAACTATAAATTATGAAGACAATAGATTCCTGAGAGGGAGGCAAGTCAAGATGAAAGGGAGAGAAGGGAAGAACTCACAACTCCCAAAGAAGGGAGGAGCAACCCAGTCTCACTCATCACCGTGCGTGCCAGTCTTCTAACTGGTGGACCGCAAGGGCTTAGCCAATTTTTATTGAATGAAAGAATAGGAAAGTAGGATAGGATGAAATGGGATAGAACAGAATATGTTAAAAAGTAAGAGAATAAAAAACATTTTCTGGGGGAGGTAAGTGAGAGGGGGTCACCACATTCCATAGTGAGAGTTGGGAGTGTCTAAGGAGAAACCACAGACTGCTGTTGGTTTATCCCGTGAATTCCTCAACATGTCACTGACTATAAATAGAAGCCAGCAGTCTTCTGCTTCTCCTGTGAGTGCAGTGCTATGAGCGTGTGAAGGTGGCAGGCAGGGGCCAGAAGATGTTTCCTGGATGCCAGAAACAAGGGTCAGCACCACGGGGACTCTCACCCTCTTCTGCTCGTTCAGGATTCCCTTCCTTGTAAGCTTATGATAAAAATTTTGTCGCATAAGCCTTGCAGTTCTTAAGAGTCCTAATATCCTGGGTGCCAAAGAGTGTCATGATCAATTCCTGTTCAGCTCTAGACTATCCTGGGAGAGGTTTCGGCCACCGACTAATAGATAATGAGCTCTCACTGATAGAGACCATGAGGTGGGCAAGGAGGGGTGACTCACGGCAGAACTGACATTATAGGTCTGGCAAATGAGATTCAGAACTCAATGATTCAAAAAGGTTAAGAAAACTAGGTCATGTTCTCCAGAATACATTACATGGAACTTCTGCGGAGACGCTGTCTGCTCATTCTGATGGGGACAGGAAGGGAGAACTGTCGCATGGCTGTGTCAAAACCCCACCCAGTAGGATAGAGCGGCAAACCAAGAGAACTGGGGCCATGAAGGGCTTCAGGTGAAAAATTTCAGCTCTGGGAGTAATTGACATATCAGCGAAACCGCTCAGGGGCTGCTATCAGAGCAGCTGTAATAATAATTTTATTTATAAAACTCTCGCTTCTTTTGAGGTGCTCAGGGCACTGTACGATAGCACTAAATAAATTAAATTAAAGCATGAAATATTATGAAAACGCAATGAAAGCAGCATTGCGGAGGAAACATGAAAACCCAAAGAGGAAAAAAAAAAGAAAACAGACTCTTCTCTGCAAGAAGGAACATGACAGGGTGATGCTTTTGAGACAGCAGAGAAAACTCAGCCTCTAGGGGAGGGGACAGAACACTGGTGGATTTGTCAAATAGCAGATCAGGGTTCAAAAGCCTCATCTTCTACTCGGATAATCTTGAGGAAGCTTTTACCCCATCAGGCCCCAGTTTTCTCATCTACAAAGTACAGACATCATACCAGGGTCTTCCTCCCATGGCCACTGTGAGGTTTAAATGAGATTCTGTAAGTTAAGTCTGATACTTTGTCCCAGGGTAAACACCTGAGCAATGCTTGCTATTATTGGTATGACTGCTGGATGCAGGATGCATAGTGGAGTTTGGGGGCTGCATAAAGAAAATCAACCAGTCAGGTAAAAGGGATAAATGCCCGAACCGAGGCGGTGACAGCACAGACGGAGAGTGAGAGACATCGACAGGATGCAGTGACTGCGCAAGCCACACTTCTGGAAAGGGGGATAGTCAGAGGTGACCTTGAGTTCTCTATCCTGAGCACTGGGGATATAGTTTTACCACTCTTCAAAGCTGACGTTATAGAAGCAGAAGGAATTTGGGGTGGTAAGGGAAGTGGGATGAGATGATTAAATTGTGAATACAGTGGGACGCTTTTAAGAGGATATTCCATGAGGTCCACACAGACTTAGCTTTGCTGGTGGTGGATATGAAGATGGGGCCTATCATTAATGAAATCGTAGTAGGATGCCACCGGTGTGGGCCAGTCATGGACCTGGTATAGCCCACATGAGGAGAACAGCAGGCTGACGTGTGGAGACCAACAGGTGCCAGGGAGATAAGAGTAAAACAGCCACACAGAAAGAGTCTGGAAAGGTAAGGGGAACCTTGGGAAGAGACGGTTACATCAGCTCAGGGTCAAGATCATTAGAGAGTAACTTCCATCTGCCATGACTTCTTTGTTTGGTGGAAGGAATTAAAACCAAAGATGGAAAACAAAACAAAACAAACAAACAAACAAGTGATGCCTCCTGATGGAAATCATTCCATAGAGAAAAAACCTAGTTACTATTCCCCATCAAAAGCATTAAGAATGTCAATCACACCATTAACTTGATGTTAATGGATCAAGTTAATGGTGTGATTGACAAGAACTTGGGGAGACAGAACATGAGGTATCCCCGTCTGTGACAAAATCCTACAGGGACAACATGGACCACGGCATCTAGATGTTTGTTCTGCCCCTGCCAAACCACTGGCCAGACGCCCCATCAGTCATATTTACTGAGGGTCCATCGGTGATTTCAACCTGCATAGGGTCCAGCTTAATGGCATCAGTCATCTCCTGTTAGCTTACTGAGAAAGAGACATACTCTACTTGTATACTACCTTTCAAGTTCCAAAGCTGATATGACTGATGATTGCCCTCGGAGCTCATGAGAATGGCTGGTGGGGTTGAAGTGTAACCAATGGTCTGTTCCACACAGTAAAAATAATTGCCCTATGCTGGGTTGATCCATCTTTGCATGGCCTCATCTTATCACCTTACAACAACCCCACCGGACAGGCTGTATTATTATCCTCATTTTTCAGATGAGAAAAACAGAATCCCAAGATTACACAGTTAGGATTCCAATGCAGTTGTACACCATTGATATTCTTACATTCTAACGTAGTTACTACCCATCCGTATTCTTACCCACCACTTTATTCTGTGTTTCTTCACATATATAAGAAAATGTTTGTCCTTTATCAGGAGCAACAACACGAGAGCCAGGAGAGCTGGGATTAGTCCTCACTACTGCCCTTAACCAGGGCTGGGACCTTGGATAAGCCAGTTAACCTCTCGAGTTTCATGTTTTGTTACCTTTAACATTAGATATGCAGTTCTCCACATGAGTGAATAAAAAAAGCAGCCAGGGAGTTAAAGAAAAAAATAATGATACCATGGACTTATCCTCAATAAACTGAGTCAAAGTCTCTGGGGGAGGACCTCAACATTGGTATTGCTTAACAATGCCCCAAGTAATTGCAATGTGTGAGAATCGCCAGCCAGGTGGCCTCCAGAGTGGCTTCCTGCTCTGAAGCATTTGAAACTTGTGTCTGTACCTGCACAGCCTCCTCCTAAGGGACAGGAGGAGGGACACCCTGCTCTGAGCCAGACTAGCCTCTTCTTTTTCTCATGGAGGGAAACTTAGTGTCTGGAGTGGGCAGGGTAGTCGGACTTCCTGAGTTCAGGCTGTGTCTCTGCCACTTACTGACGTGTACCCTTACCCAGCTTAGTTGGCCCCCTTATTTCTCATGTAAGGGTAGTGACAGCATCTATTTCCCAGAGATGCTTTGAACATTAAGTGAGAGAGCATACATAAAGAGCTTCATCTAGCTCCTAGCTGCTAAATAATAAAGTTTCAATAAGCTACAGATATAAATATTATCACTGCATGATGAAAGTCCTCCTGATACTGTTGCCCTACAGTTGCCTCTGATAATTCTGAGACATGAGAAGCTATGTTTATAATCTCCTCCTACATATGACTAGACCAGCTAGGGACACCCCAGGGCCAAGTCATGCCCAAGTGCAGAATTCAGCCTGGAGCAGAAGAGGTTTCTGGGCATAACAGGGACAGAGCAGACCCCTGGGACACAGGACACATTTTTGTCCTGTGGCTGCTACACCACTCCAGGAAATCTCTTCTTCCTGAGACTCTTGCCCGTGGCTGAGTCAGGATAAACGACACACAGTGCCTCTCTGTAGAAATACCTGTCATGTTGAGTTCCAAGTGGCTGGCGGACTGGCCATCACATTTCTGGTGACCAGTCTTTTTCCTGGGGTGGACCAAGGGACAATTAATGATTTTATTTTCAATTCTAGTCCCATGTCTCTAAACCAACAGCCGAATGCTAGGTAACGTGACCAGTCCCTTCTTAATAAAATCATAGTTAGCTGAGGTGCCCTTTGCTATCTGCCCCTCTTCCCGCCAGTCCTTGGGACAGAAATTTTCAACATCAAAAAACACAGTCTTAGGTTTGAAATTTGTATGACTTCATCAACTCCTGTAGATACCCCCAAGAGCAAGGGCACCGCATTGCATCTTCATGACCAGGGTAAATCTCCAAAGAGTGCAGATGTAAGTATTGGCAATCTAAAATAAAAATATTACAATGCTCTTTAAAAAAAAAGAGAAATAATAAAATAGCATCTACCCCCAAAGATGAGCCTTACTTCACCTTTCACAGGGACAAAAGCCAAATTTTTGGCAGATTTCAAACACCAATTATTTTCTACTTCCAGCCACTAAGAACTCAAACATGGAAGGCCAATGTACTAGTTTCCTCTTCCCATTGTACATCTCCCTAGATTTGGTGGCTTAAAACAACAAAAACTTATTCTGCCACAATTCTGGAGGCCAGAAGCTCAAAACTACTTTCATTGGGCTGAACTTAAGTAATCAATAGGGCTCCACTTCCTCTGGAGGCTGCAGAAGAAAACCTGTCCCTTGATTCGTCTACCTTCTGGTGGCTGTTGACATTCCTTGGCTTGTGGCCACATTACTCTAATCTTCAAGGTCAGCATCTTCAAATCCCTCTGTTTCCATCTCAACACTGCCCTATCCTGTGCTTGTGCTTCTATCAGCTGTCCCTTTGCCTCCCTTTCATACGTATGGAGTGATTGCATTAGGGCTCAGAACAATTTCCTTATCAAAAATCTTTACTATAACCATATCTGCAAAGACTCTTCCACACAAGGTGCATTCATAGGTTGTAGGGATTAGGATACTTGGCTATTTAATCTACAAGCAGTGAACAAAACACATTGAGTGAATTATTTTGTTTAATGATTAAAAAAAGAAAAAGAAAATTTTACAGATCTATTTGTTATCTAGCAAAGAGTCACTGAGCTCTATTGCGTTCCAGGCATTGGGTACAGAATGTATATCAGATGTGCCCCACCCCCACTACCCTCAGGAAAACAGATTTAATCAACTTGTCACACAAACCAATGCTAGATTCTAACTGTGGCAAGAATCACAGTGAACCATGTGCTAATTCTTGGGGGAGCGGAGGTGACCATGAGTGGTTAGCCTACACCAGATGAATCTGGAAAGTATCCCAATATCAGTGGTAGTTGAGTCAATATTTGAAGGATAAACAGAATTAACTGGATAAAAAATAAGAAAGAATTCCAGCCAGAGGGGCAGGAATGTGCAAAGGGCCTGTGGCCAGAAAGAACAAGAAGAATGAAATAACCTAACATGGAGAAATTGAGGCAGGAGCGTGGCAGGACTCAGGTGTGGAGGTTCCACAGAACCAGAGCCCTGGGACTAGCAAGTCCTTGCTGAGGATTTGGATCTCCAGAGCTAACAAGATGTCCCTGAGCTGTCATCAGATTCAGGCTTGGAAAGATCACTCTGGCTGTGAGTTCTAGAAGGATGGGTGAAGGGAGCAGAGTGGGTGTGGGCAGACTAGCTATTTATTTTTATTTAAAGTGTCAGCCAGACTATCCATTTCAAAGACTTGCATTTGTTCGGCTTTTGGACAGTGACGTCCCCTCCCTCTCAGTCACAGGATTCTCACCAGTGGCTCCATCCTAGAATCTCCCTTCTGTGCCACAATCTCTGCCCCACCCCCTTGTATACATCCTGATGTGAAGGACCTATCCCATTCATCTTTGTATCTATTCCAATCTCTATCTCAGTACTTGATGCTCGGTAGTCTCTGTATGTGTGAAAAGGAAAAAAGAAAATCTGATTTTCCAATCTTCCTCAGAGTAAGAAGAAAAGGCTTGGCTAGCCGGTCCTTAGAATAGGAGATAGCATTAGCAGAAGTGTCCCCTCTGTGAAGCCCAGGTTTTGGGATGGCACGACACCATAAAACATGGACAAAAAGAATTGAGAACAAAGGACATGGTGGTGAGAGAGCTGAGGAACACCACCAGGTAAAGCCAGGAATGCTCACATTCAGAGGAGAGGACTGGGCAGGAGAAATGGGATGCCATCCACACATGTTATTGGGCCTGGGGACCCACACAGCCCAGGGAACTGCATGCATTCCTGGTGCAAATGAATGGAAGAACAGAAACCTTTACTGATAGTAAATTACTACAAAAATGAATGGTGTCACCATTCATTACATCTATTTGGCACCTTTCTCCAAATCAGATTATGAGAGACACCAAAACATTTCTATAAACTGTGTCTAACTGGTAATATGTAATCTCGAGTAGCTTAAGGAAGGAGGTTGTTTTCCCAGGTAATTATTATCAAAATTTAGACTGGAACCCAAGACTCCTAAATCCTGAAATTTACTTCTTTCTACTAAGCTGTTCAGTCCCCTATGGAGCCAACGCAGGGTTCATTGTGCAGACTCCCAATTAATCAGAGTAGAAAGCATTACTCGCCAAGTGAAAATCCTCTGTTTTGAATTCTTAATCCCCCCACCAGCTGAGTTGCCATAAAGACATGAATATGTAATCGAGACATAAAGAAAACACACCACCAAATTAAACTGCCCTAATTTTGCATCGATAAATTCTTTCTCAAATAACACGGAATGAAGATCTCTCACAAGAGAAGCATGGAGTTCCAAAAACTCCAGGAGTAAATTCCACTGCTCAGCCGAGCTCCAGCAGAAGCCATTTAGATTCTGTACCAATGTGAGGCATTAATTTACCACCAGCCACATTCAATGAGAATAGAAGTCAAAATGCATACTCCAAGTGGTGACATCACAAGGTCTAAATTAGCCTGGAGACATCTGACACAGGGACCCTTCTCCTCATGTGCCTATGTGGTCCCAGATGGCTGCTGGGGACCCGAGGGCCGGAGACCCTTCCTGCAGCACCATTAATCCTTAGCAGCATCCTCAGTCTCTCAGGAACATTCCAATAACAGAGCAAACCCCAATACCTTGCACTCTATTTGTTAGTACACAAACGCACCTTAATTCTACAGTGGAAAAAGAATCACTCCTGCCACTGAAATTATAACATATATATTTTAGTGCCTTAAAAATTTGATTTTTTGTGTAGAAAAGTCTTGGGCAATCCTTCCCCTTTGTGTCTTAACCACCTAAGAGGCATGGAACCAGATGAAATTGGATATGTCCTTTCCTTCCAATACTTCTCCTTTTCTCCCAAGATTTATTGACGCCACATCTTGTCCCGTTCCATCCCACTGATAGGAATCTGGGGTATTTGTCCATTGCCAGAACAATCTAATGTCCATTCCCTTAAAGAAGAGAAAAAGGAATCTTGCAGAACAACAAGAAAAACTATGTCTTTGCTGAAAACCTCTATGGCCTCATGCAAAGCCAAGAGGCAGCCCACCTTTCTGGCCATACACATCATGATTTCACCCTGGGAACCCTTCTCTGCTACCAGGTTTGGGTCCCCGCTGTTCCTCCCCACGCCATTGACTTTCAGACTGCCCCAGCTTTCTCTGTTGCCCCTACCTGGGGTGCCCCCAAACAGCTTTCCTCACCATTGAAGACCCTCGTGAAATATAACCTTTGCAGATACATTTAATCACCAGGTTTCAGGCGTCTGTATGCACAAACATCCTAATTCCTGTTCCCGCATGACACAGTTACTTGTTATTACAGCGGTCTCTCCCGCTAGACAGGGCAGAAGTGCTGTGGAAATCTTCATGTTCCCAGCATCTGGCTTCAAAATACTGTTAAATGGAATTGAAAAGTGTCAGTTGAAAATCCTCAGTCTGACAACAGATGGCCTGAGAGCCTTTCTCACTAACTTCTCCCCAGGCCCGAAGATGCTAAGTTTTTAAATTTCATCGAGAAGAGAAGAATGGTAAGAGTCTCTTAGTCTTTTGAGTCCCTAAGAGTCTTCTTTTATAGGCCATGTCATCGAGATCAACGATGTACCCTTAGTACACGTGATACCTCCAGAAACCTTCAGCAATAGTCATGAGGGTCTTTGGGGGGCACATTCTGGGATTAGCCAGATCTGTGCCAGGGGGCCAGGAGATCATAAAGAAACCTTGTGCAACCCCTGATCAAGAATATTTGCTTCAAGTCCAGCTTAAATAAATCAGCACCTTCGGTATGGGAACGGGAGTCTAAAACAATGTATCTTGAAAATTCTGCTTATCTAGGATCTGATGCTTGTACCTTCCCTAAAACAGAAAGACAATGTTTCTTACTTGGAGGGGGCAGAAGGAATCAAGATCCAGAAAGAGTAAGAGCCACTGGTTTTCAAGTCTGTGGTGATGGAATCTGAGGCCGCTCAGAGGCAGCTGGGAGTCCCTGGGGAAACCACCTTGGGAATAAGAAGGCCACGGCTGCTCACAGATGTTCCCTCGGGAGCTGTGACTGCTCACCCGGAGAGTGCTGCCTGATTCTTGTAAGTGTTTGCTGTCAAGTAACAAGGGCCACTCAGATCTTCTGTTCCATTTGAGCCATAAGCGGGCATGAGGGGCTAGGAAAGGGGGACCCTGCTGTCATCTGCTGTTCTGAGACAGAAGCAACATTTCCCCAACTGCTTAGAAAACATGGGGCGCCCTCCCCCAGCTATACCCAAAGACACAGAAAATTCCACTATTAAACCAGTACGACTTTCATCATAGCATTTGCTGATGTTATTACTTTAGTCTGAAATACTCTGCCTCATTTGGCTTAGCAGACCTGTTTCTGGGGGGGGGGGGCACTGAAATGTTAGCATTGATCTAGCATCTTGCTGACAAATTTTGCCCCTCCATTGTCTGTAACTGCTTCAGGACACTGGAAAACTCACCGGGCAGAACTGAGTCCCCTCATCTGCATACTGTCTAGATTTTGTAAATCAATCTCAGGAAGAATGCTCTACTTCCTCATCATTCTCCAGGGTTCTTTGAGGAGCACTCCAATTTTGTACTGAAATTTAATTTCCTGACTTTTTCCACAGTTCTACGAAATTTAGATGCACACACAGTTTTATGTCCAGACCAAATGTGCATTTTCAACTATTTCTTGAATGGGATAGGAAAAGGGGAGGTCGTTCAGAAAGCAGTTTGGGAAGGCAATGTGCCCACTGTCCATCACACAGGGCTGCAGACACCTGGAGGACACAGATGGCTCAGAAGGGGACTTCGGTCTGTTCAGAATTGGGTCACAGTGGTTTCCTCTCCCACGGACTCAGCAGGGATGGAAAGTGTTGGTGCAAAGGTCTTCAGAGCTCCATGGGAGCCTGGTGCCTTCTGGGTAACGGTGGGTCGCAGAGAGAAAATCCAAACTTTGCCTTCAAAGCAGGGATTAGATCACATTATTTCCTTTGATATTCTGTGTTTCAAATTTCCTTTTGTTCAGGTTCAGGGAGGGAAAGGGCGGCTATGGGGCGTGGGTGTCTAGAAATTAAAAGTTATTGTTCCTGTTCTCTTAATCAGAATAACAAGTTTGGCTTGACAAGGTCAACTAATTATTGAGGGTTGGAAAGAAACAGGGTTGTACGTATCAGGCGGATGAGAGGAGAGAGAGGGACAATAAAAGGGAAATGAAGGACTGGTACAGCCGAAGATCTGTTTCTTCTGCAAGTCACCTGCCGGGGCTGGAAGTATCCCCGCACAAGCGTCTCTCTCCCTGGAATTGTGCTAATGCACAGAGTGGATGGCAGTGTCTTGGCTTCTGTCTCTTATTTCTGTGCCATTCCATAGACACAAGTGTCTCCCTCCTTCCACCTGAGCTTCAGAGCTGTTTGACTCCAAAGGCAGGTAATTAACTATCAAACAATAGCAGGGATTTTCAGATTAATTCTGCCCAGGAAGAACTAGGAAAACTCATTTTCACCAAACAAAAGGGAGGGGGTGATTAGATGCTCCGGTGACAAAAGAGAGACCTAGATAGGGCCTGGAAAACCGATGAAGAGGCTAAAAGCTTTTTTATTTCTATTACACTAATGTCCCTGTTTTTATAAGCACTGTATTCCACTGTTTCCTATCATGCAAATGCTCCCTAAGTGAGATTAAAGTCCTACAGGTAAGCCAGTGGAGGCTGAGCAGGTAAGTTTCCCTGCTTGGATAAGAAGGACCTTTCCTAACCACAGCGCAGTTTTACTAAACCATCATTCGCAGGTTCTTGGAAATACAAACAGAGCTTCTGAGATGGCTTCCCTTAATTTGAGAAGGATGGCTTTCCTTAATTTGACAAATAATTCAGTCCCACTGAGTGCTTTAGCCACCCTGTGCTTTCCAAGAAGTGGCCTTGTCCCAGGTAACAATGGAGACAGGGGTATGGACCTTTTAGATACAAAAGAAGCTTGGCTCAGTGGTGGCAGGATTAAAAAGGCTAAAATATTCAGCTGGACTCTAGAAGCAGCCACCTATTAATTACACTCATAAAGCAGAAAACCCTAAGGTCAAAGGGATGGAAAGGATTAGATTCAAATTTTAGTAAATCTTAGATGATGCTTCTTCACTCTGGCCCCAAAGATCACGTCGTGGTTGCCTAAGTGGACATGCAAATCCATGGGTGGTTCACTCACTTTTCACTCCATTCTAAATGGAATGTTCCAGGTATCTCAAAGTCAAGAAGTTCAAGTTTCTGAACTCACTTCTACTGAAGAATCAATTTTACCACAGGATACTTTAGATAATGTGGGTACCAACCTCCACCTGACTCCTTCTCCTGCTGCCTGGGCCCCCGGGTAGAAATCTCAGCACCCTGGGGGATTCATCTCCCCTCCACACACACTAACCCATCCCTGAACTCTGCCCACTCTCCTTCAAATGTATGTCTGGACTCTCAACTTTATTCTCTGTCCTAGCTAGCATATGAACTCCATTGCTCCAATTTTTCAACAATTTTTTTCTTGTTTTTAAACAAACACTATCTTTCTTTTTTCTTTCTTTTCTTCTTTTTTTTTTTTTTTCAATTTCCATCTTCTTTCCAAAACTCCATTCTGCTGTTCACATCATACCTGGACCTTCAAGTCAAGGACAACCCTTCCAGCTCTAACACCTACTGTTCCTTAGTGGTAACCACTTACACCACGGCCCAGTAGAGCTGTCTGTGATGCAAGTTTACATACGTGGTCTACTACTGACCTGTCCAATACAGGAATGCCATAGTCTGAGTGTCTGTCCTTATAAACCTCATGGTGAAAACCGAGCCCCAATATTGGAGGGCTAATGGAAGAGATATTTGGGTGACAGAGGTGGAGCCCTCATGAATAGATTAGTGCATGGGGGGGGGGGATGAGTTCTCACTCTGAGCCTGGCACCTCCCCTCCATCCCTTGTCCCCCTCACCAGGCGATCTCTCCACACACTGGGTCCCCTTCACCTTCCGCTTTGAGTGGAAGCAGCCTAAAGCCCTCCCCAGAAGCAGATGTTGGAGCCAGGCTCCTCCTACAGATGGCTGAACTGTGAGCCAAATAAGCCTCTTTTCTCTATAAATTACCCAGCTCAGGTCTTCCTTTATGACAACAGGAAACACACAAACACAGGACCCTCTGGTCACATGTGACTATCAAAGCACTGGAACATGGCTGGTGTGAATGTGGCGATTCTTTATTTTATTTGTTTCTAGCTAACTTGAATTTACTTCTAAATAGACACTCCAGCAAGCAGCTACTTAGCTCAGTTCTCTTGTCCCACCGCCTACACACGGCCATCTCCTCCGCCGCCCTCCTCCCCAGGGGTGGCCCTTGCTCCTAGCTTGCCTAGTGTGATGCCCCAGGAATCACGTCTGATAGAAGAACTGAACATGCTGAATAGCAACCAGAGAAGAGAAGAAGGCCAGTGCAACCCGCTGGGAATTCAATAGGATATTTTATAGCAAAGGGACGGGCACCCCCCAGACCTGGAGCAGCCTGCACAAGACTGTGAAAATGCCCTTCCTTTCCATCTGTGTGGGTTTATTTATACATGAAGCTGACTATATACACAGAAGCACACACGCTCACAGGCTGAATTTAGTTCCTTTCGTTGTTACTGTTTTTATTTCTTTTTTTTTTTTAGAATGATCATAATGCCATTTTGAAAACTTAATATGCCTAAACTTTATTCCGGCAGCATTCTGCTCAGGGTTGAACAGCAACTTCAAATCCAGACAGCCAGTTCCGCTAGGGGACTTCGGGTTTATGTTCAGTATAATAAACGATCCCAAGATAAACTTATTTCTTTTTTTAATTCAGGAGGGTGGTGTATCTACCTTCCAATACAGAAACAGAGGCGTTTGGCTCTATTTAGTTTGTCTGACTGCTTAGAAGAGGGGGTCAGGTTGGCCCTGAAAAAACTGTGGTCCTCTATTCATTAAAGTGTCAATAATACTCAGGCCAGGCATATCGACAGAGGATTAGCTTGGGCTGAGTCTGTGTACAAGACCAATGCCTTTTTTAACCCAGCTTGTTTCCAGATCAATACACCCATCAGCATTCGAAAATTAGCCCAAGATGAGATTCCAATACTTGAGATGGTGTGTCATGCTAAGAGGGCACCTAGGCAAGTCACAGATGTAAACACCTAGCTGGGGATTAGACATTTTCCATTAGCTTGGACACGAGGGAAGATTGGTGTAGACTCCATCCTCTCACCCCTCCCATTACCCACCCTCACGAATATGCAACCCAACCTTCTCTCTCGGAGTAAAATCTCTGTGCTGGGCTCTAATCCCAACCATTCATGTCAATAAAAATTTATTAAATGTTCACTTTGTAGAAGGGACTTTGCCAGGTGTTTATGGCAGGGGCATGTGGGCTTTTTGGGGGAGGGGAGGTTGGCTTATAAAAAAAATAACAAAAGCATGGTTCTTGTTTTCAAGGAAGTATTTTCACAATTCCTCCCATTTTTTAATTCCATGAAGGCCCCACTCGCTAAAGCAAATGTCTGTAATAATTCTTGGTTCCTAGTCCTTCATCATTATTGCTATATATTCTGCTCTCAACAACCAGCTTGCATAGGGTAGGTGTGGGTGTGGATTTTGGGGGAGCAGGAGGGGAGGCCTCAAGAGTGCCCCCTACCTCCCAGCACAGAGCGTGGACGGTCTACTGGGCCATTCACCAGACCTTCCCAGAGAATGGGGACTCTCATGCGTTTTTCTTTCTTTTTTTTTTTTTGTCTTCTCATCTACAGTAGAAAATGCATTTTACATTAAAAATGTATACACTTTAAAAAATATCTCATATAGCAAGACTTTCTCTGCTATTTGTAATACATTCTGATACCTTCTGTGCAATTCTATTTCCCTTAAAAATGCAATTTGTGCACATCAGTTTGAAAAATACTCATTTATAGACCCAATAAAAAAAAAACCATCATAATTTTCTTCGAGGAAGAAAGAGTAAGCAAAAATAAAAAAATCACACCTATGGTGCATAATGCAAGGGTACATGTTGGATCTAGTAAGTATAGAGTATAAATGTCCTAAAATAATAATTAATTAAATGAGATGAGGTATATATTAACCAGTGTGATGTAAGCGTTCCTAATTCTATATGAAATCAGCACATTGGACCCCATAAATGCATTAATGTACACATGGAAAAAAATAAATAAATACTTGGTGTAGCCAGGCATGGTGGCTCATGTCTGCAATCTCAGCACTCTGGGAAGCTGAGCTGGGTGAGTTGCTTGATCTCAGGAGTTTGAGATCAGCCTAAGAAAGAGCGGGACCCTGTCTCTACTAAAAATAGAAAAAGTAGGTGGGCTTTGTGGCAGATGGCTTTAATCCCAGCTACTTGAAAGGCTAAGACAGGAGGGTCGGTTGAGCCCAAGAGTTTGTGGTTGCTGTGAGCTATGATGTCACAACACTCTACCCAGGATGACAGAGTGAGACTCTGTCTTTAAGTAAGTAAGTAAATAAATAAATACTTATGACCAGCTTTGCCACCACATGAGAGACTTTGAGGACCCACTGTTATAATCCTGGCGATTTCATGAACATGCTGATATGGGGCCAGCGAGGGAGCCCCCAGAACAAGAGGTTAGTGCCCTAGGCCTGCCATGCAGGGATGAAGGGAACTTGGAAGCAGTTCAGGGAGGAAGGTCTAGCTGTGGGCCTGGCTTATGCTTCTGAGGCATTTGGTCCACTGCTAAAAGGTGTTTAAATAAAGTTAAAATATATCAGCAGTCCTGAGAGAGAAGGAGAGAGAGGAAAACCCAATAGCTAACATCTGAATGTCACTTCTACGAGGCAGACCCTCTTCTGGGTGTGATATGTGTTAGTATGTGTAACATTCAATCCCCACACTGTCCCCATCTTACAGACAGAGAACCCCAGGGCACAGAAATAACTTAAATTCTCTCAGCTAGAATGCAGTCAGGTCTGAGTCTAAGCTCCCATTCACTACCTAGGGAGGGTCAGCCAGTTAAATGTGTCTGAATGCCCCCAGGACCAGTTCTGCTTGCTGGGAAGAAGTGAGCACCATTCCCAGAGGCTGAGAAACAAGACAGCAGAACAAAGAAAAACACAAAAATCAAAGTAAGCAAATACACGGCCTCAGGAGCTGGGCTTGTGGGGTACACAAGTAGCAGTGAGAATTGGGGTGCAAATAGCACAGGGAGCACCAGACGCAGCTATGGAAGTGGAGGGGTGGTATCCAAAACCCTGGGCTAGAAGGTGAGAGAAGTACCAGGGTGCTGGATATAAGGGGGGCTTCTGAAAGTTTTAGCTGGGGGAAGTGCCCAGAACATTCTAGTTGGTGCTGCTTTCTTTCAAGGCTGGGCTAGGGCATGACATATGTGTACTGCAAAGGGTGCATGAAAAAGCCTGTCTCGGGCGGCGCCTATGGCTCAAAGGCGTAGGGCACTGGCCCCATATGCCAAAGGTGGTGAGTTCAAACCCAGCCCCAGCCAAAAACTGCAAAAAAATAAACGAAAAGAAAAAGAAAATGCCTGTCTTAAACTAAAGCAATCTTGGAGTTGGATGAAATCTTAAAAAGAAAAAAAAAGGATTAAGGGACAAAAATGCCAAGGAAAGCAATAATTAAAGGAACATTTTGAGAAAACATATTATTGTAACAAAAGCTAACAAAAAATCCTGGTCCCTAATTGGAAAATTCAGCCTCTAACTGCAACACGACAACCACAAAGAAAAGTTCCATAACACAGCCTTTCCCAGCTGGCCCTTCAGCCAGGCCTCCCACCGCCTACCTTGTACGATGAGGTGGACCCGTGAGGTCTTGGGGTGGTTGTCTGTCTGCACGGAGCAGGTGTACGGGCCCTCGTCATACACATCCACATTCTGGATCTCAATGCTGTACTGGGTCTGGGTGTTGCTCAGGAGGACCACACGAGGATCCAGGCACCACTTGTCATTCCCAGCATAGAGGATGGTGCTGCGGTTTAGCCAGGCCACCCGGGTGACCCGGTTGTCAATCGTGCACCTGAAGGGAAGAACAGACAGAAGGATCAAGGGACCGGAGAAAAGACGGGAGGTACTGGAGCAGAGTCCTCCTGCATAGGCTAAGGTGTCTTGTCACCACACCTGTCTCTCCTTCATCCCACACACACCTTTACTTGGTTGATCTGTCAGCTGTGGCTTTCTGGACCCAGCAGTGGCTTACAGGATTATAGCCTCAGAATGCTGACTATCTCAGACCTCTGCGTCATGAGCAGGTCAGTGCTTCTGAAACCATTTGCAGGCTCAGGACGACTTCAAATAACTCCCCAGGAGTAACCTGGAAGCATCAGCCCGTCGAATACTGCTGGGTCCCTCTGCTAAAAGATTCCCACGATATGGATAATCTATCACATCTCCTTCTAGGTATGTGGGGTGTACTAAGTCATTCGACATTTGTAACAACTCTATGAGGAACGTTCTATTGGAAAAGGAACTGAAGAACTGAGAGATTAAATAACCCTCCGAGTCACAGAGTTAATGTGTGCTAGATCAGAGACCCCACTCTTAACTGCTAACCATCCATTCTCCTCATCTTGGGATAGCGAATTCCGACAGGAGGCTTCTGAAGTGGAAACCGAATATGGACAACCACCATCACTATTTATCATCACTACACCCAGGGGCAGAACGTACAGCGACTGCTAGACTAAAGGCATTTTCTGAAATCTCAAAACTGCATGTGTAAAAATAGACTTTCTTTTTATTTTATTTTTGCATCTGGAGCCCTCAGATTGTGGAAGCTCCTCTCTTTTCTACACTTTCAAATTTCTCAGCAACTCTTGCCAAGTCCTCATCACATCTTTCTGTCTGTGTTCATTTCCTTCTCTCTCTCCACCAAGTATGTTCCATGGCCTTGGGCTAAATTCACAAACACAGTGTCCTGCGCCTGACTACAATGCCAGAAATAGCAAAATAGCACGGCACGGAGAACGATGCTTCAAATGCACACGCTCTCCTGCAGTGAACGATGCACTGTTACATTCTCACTGTCGCATTTGATTTTTGCAATAAATCTGTGAGGGAGAGGCTCTTACCTATTGTTTACATTAAAGATCAGGGCTCTGGGGCTCCAAGTGATCTGGTGACTTGTCCAAGAGAGCTAAAAAGTGCTAATGTTGGAGCTCTCAGCCTGGTCTTCTAATTCCTGGTCCTAAGTGCATCTCAGAAGGTGCAAAGGTGAATTTTTTCAGGGAGCGTTGTGCAATTGCTTCTACTGGAGTCTCAAAATGGTCCCTGACTGTATAGTAACTGCTACTGCACACACCTGCTTCCTCAAACAGTCCCTGTCCAGATGAGACATCTGAGTGTGCGTCCCTCCTGCTTTATATTTGCGCAAATGTCAGAGCATCACTGCAGGGACACTTGGGCACAGGCGGATGCTTTGCAGAGAGCTCCTGTGGGGAAACTACCCAACCAGAAACACCTTTGCTCTGGTGTCCAGTAAGTTTTGAGCGGCTTATTATATTTTCTGGCAATTCAGGAGAGACGCAGGGTCTCTATGGCATCACTCAGACACAGCATGAAAATGATGAAAGACCTAACCAGAGAAAAATCAGGGGACTACTTGTCACAGTGAGCATGGGCCACTTACATTAGAATCCCATGAGTGATTTGTTACAGACTCTGAGTCTCACCCATCCCCATCCTACTCTTTCAGAATCTTTGGGAAACCTCAAAATATTAATTTGTAACAATATCCTAGTTGGGTGATACACACACTAAAGTTTGAAAACCACTGGTGTACAGGGGTGTTTCCAGGACCAGCTAAATCATTTATAGGGCCCAGTGAAAAATACAAACATCCTTTGTTCTAGAATTAACAAGAATCTCAAGATGGTGAGAGCAGAGCATTAAACCAAGGATAGGTTCCCATGTAAATAAACAAAGCCAGGAAGCCAGTTTTGAATGTACCTCTGGCTTTACTCTGCCTATGAGTGACATAGGGGTGTTGCCCCAAAGCAGAGGCTGATTCAGCAGGTGTGGGCTGTAACCTGAGAGTCTGTATTTTTAGCCAGCTCTGAGATGATGACAGTGCTGATGGCCCTTGGACCACTCCTTGCATGGTGAGTGTCATATACGTTAACAGTGGCCTGGCACCTGTTGTGCAAAAGTGGGGTCAAAAAGCCAGCAGCATCCTTGTCACTTGGTGAGACCTTGTTGAAAATTCAGAGTTTCAGGCCTCATCTCAGACGTAAAGAATTGGAATCTCCATTAAAGGATGGAATTTATTGAAAGATAATATAGATAGATAAATGAAAAGAGGGGAAGAGAACCTCTGGCAGGGACCCGAACGGGAAGGCCCCTGGATCTCCATTTGAATAATATCTCCAGGTACCTGAGTGCGCAGGGTCAGATAGGCCCAGAGTGTATTCTAAGCTTTCCTTTCTGGCTTTGATGACAATGTCCAGAATAGACTGTGAGCATGAACGGGAGGAAGAGCAGCCGATGGCGGCTCGCCTGATGCCCACCTGCCCCTCCACTCCCCACAGACCTGATCATCATCATCTAGGCTGCCGCTCCTGAAACGTGGATCTGGAACCACGTCGGTAAGAAATCTTTCAAGAAGGACAACACACTTCTCAGTTTGATTTGCTAGTAATGTCCCTGGGATATTGCTTATATTAATAACCTGCTGGGGAGGTCAGAGTAGAACTGGAGGAATTCACGTTCAAGGCCAATGTTCAGTGAACACCGTACTATATGTCGGGTACTATACAAACCCATTATATGCATTACTTTACCTTCTCAGAAACTTGGCAGGGTTCATTATAATAAGAAAACAGTAATAGCTGACTTACAGATGGGTTTCACTGAGGCTAAGAAACACTATCCACACTGACTAAGATCCCGCTAAATAGTAAGCTGTGGAACCAGGATTCACCCAGTTTTATCGTTTTTTTTAAATTCAGTGTTCTTGAGTGTCCTAATGGGGCCTCCCAAAATAACATCTAAATCAGTGGATCTCAAGTCTAACTTGCACCATAATCACTTGGAAGACTTGAGCGAATGGGGATTGCTGGGCCCTGAGCCCCAGAGTGTCCCATCCTGCAGGTCCTGGGCCCCGAGCCCCAGAGCGTCCAATCCCACAGGTGCTGGGCGCTGAGCCCCAGAGCATCTGATCTCACGGGTGCTGGGCTAGGCCTGAGAATCTGCGTTTCTGATACAATCCCAGCAGGTGCTCGTGCTGCTGGTCCTGAGACCTGCGGGAACCACTAATTTAGACATGTGGTTTCTGAGAGCAGAACAGCAGAGTGAAAGGGCACTAGGAAATGACCCTTGCCTGGAACAATTTGCTATTACTTTATAGGAGAGAAGGTTCCTGTAACCAGTATGTTCTGGGAAGCCAAAGGCAGAGCCCTTCATTTTTTTTCTTCCCGAGGCTGAAATCTGACCAGATACCGGGTGAATGGCCACAGAGCAGGAAGTGCTGACCAGCCCACACGGCACTGCTTGAATAATTGTTTCTGATGGCCACACCGGGGGCATCTCACAAACTCCCAGTAAATACAAGAGGGCTGTCCTGGGCTTCCTTGTAAGCATTTAATTATTGAAAATGGACTCAACAGAAGCCGTCCCGCCACAGGACGCCGCATCACAGGACCAAAGAGGTTCCTCTGCAGATACACTGACGCTCGAACCCGGCCGGTTTCCAGCACGGTTATGCGGCCCCTGTGATATAGTGCTCTGAGAAGCTGGCACAGTTTCAGCTGCGGTTGTGAGCACATCCAAGGTCGTGTTCAGATGTCCAAACTGTCACCGCTGGATATCAGTCTTGCTGAGTCTCCGTGGAATTAACGCTGGCTTCTGCAGAGATGGATCACAAAGGGACCTCGGCAGCCAACTCCGTCACCTCCTCATACCTGCCCTGCTCTGTCTGTCTCATTTATCCAGCCTCCTCAACAATGCAGAGGACACATTTCTTCCCAGGTTAGAAAGAAGAGAAGGGAAATGAGCGTAACTGCTCTCACCCAGAGCGCAGGCTGGCTGGAGGTGGGGAGTTCAGAGAACAGCTTCCATCTTTTCCGAGAGCCCTTAACAGAGTTCTTCTACAAAATTACTCCTCGAACCCATCACAGCATTTCACCTCCCTCAGGAAGGTGATTAACTATAGGATTAAGCAGGAATGAGTAACTATTCCTGACTAATCCAGGTGAGCATGGCTGGAGATGACCACTTCTCAGACATTGGGAAACAGTCACAGGTCAGCACGATGCATGTCAGGAAGACAGAAAGGGTGGGAGAGGCCAGGCAGGTGGCTCACGCCTCTAATCCCAGCACTCTGGGAGGCCAAGGCAGGAGAACTGCTTAGGGCCAGGAGTTTGAGATAAACCTGAACAACACAGTAAGACCCTGTCTCTAAAAAAAAAAAAAGAAAGAAAGAAAGAAAGAAAGAAAGAAAGAAAGAAAGAAAGAAAGAAAGAAAGAAAAGAAAAGAAAAAAGAAAAAAAATTAGCTAGGCCCAGTGTTTCGTGCCTGTAGCCTTAGCTACCTGGGAGGCTGAGGCAGGAGGATTGCTCAAGCCCAGGAGTTTGAGGTTGCTATGAGATATGATCACACCACTGTACTCTAGTGTGGGTGACAGAAGGAGGTCCTGGGAAGGGGGAAGGAAGGAAGGAAGGAAAGAAGGGAGGGAGGGAGGGAGAGAAGGAATGAAGTCCAAACGAAACCTTCATAGTCTTTCAGGTTTTCCCCCCACAATGTCAACACAGACCACCCTCTCACCCCCACCTCCTCTCTGTCCATCTTGCCTTATATAAAAGAACAAGGAACACCTGTTCTACACCTGAGGATTCTGAACTGGGCCCTGGCAGGCCAGTTCCCATCTGTTCCCCAGTACTTCCCAGACCTAGCAGTGGCCACAAGTCTTCTGTGTTTCTGTGAATGGCATTCCCATCACCCCCAGTCCTGCAGCCCTCCCCTCTGGCATATGTTACCCACGGACTGCCTGGGATGTGGCCTTTCCAGCATCCTCACAGAATCCAGACAGAGAGAGAGGATGCCTGGGAAGGACACTGTTTCTCATTCCAGTGCTGAGCTACAGTGCCCTTCTTAGTTATGGGTATCAGGGGGCCCCTTGAAGGTTCTTTTGTGGAGAAGAGGCCTGTTTATTTGCACCAGGGATTGTTGCGATGTCCCACCTGCATCAACATTCAATGTTCAGTTGGCTAAAGGAGCATCCAGGCAAATGTGCCCTTGCTCGCCCATGCAGAAGGCCACCACACCTGTCATCTCCCACGGCTGCACCTCCTGTCCCCGTGCTGTAGAAGTGCAGCCCTCTGTGTCTTTAATCTTGGGCTGATGAATAGCAGCTTTATTGCACTTTCAATAAAGCAGGGCAAGAAAAAAATGATTAAGCAAGCCCAGGAGGTGCCTTGCAGAAAGAGAACCACAAAGGTAAGAACTCAGGGCCTGAAGGTACTTTTGCATTTAAGATCAGAGAATTGAGAGAGAGATAAGAACCTGGGAATTGGAAGAAAAATAAGGCAGAGGTGTCTCCTTGGAACCTTCTAACAACAGGCAAAGAGAGTGTTGAAATAGAAGAAAGATAATTGAAGGAAAAGTCTAGGCTTGCCCTCTCTTAAACACACCTGCCTGAAGATCTGAAGGTAATAATGGATCCAGACAGTGTGCAGGGCGACCATTCCTTCTATCAAACGGCCCTTTGGCTGCTTTTGAAAAAGGTAGCACGTCTCAAGCTATGCTTGAAACCACAGCACAATGAGCGCTTCCGCCCTTCACAGCGCCTGGTCACACTTGCCTCTCACT
Source organism: Otolemur garnettii (assembly GCF_000181295.1). NCBI lineage: Eukaryota > Metazoa > Chordata > Mammalia > Primates > Galagidae > Otolemur > Otolemur garnettii. The sequence goes on along the minus strand of NW_003852492.1, from coordinate 5,389,875 downwards.
GCACAGAAATGCTCTGGCTGCCCCAGTTTGGTTCCTGGGAGCCTTAGGCATGTGCCCCATCCCTCTTCTCACACATCACAGTGGAACAGGGCACCGTGATCAGCTCAGAAATACCTACACACGGTTTCATGAGGTTGGCGTGAACATCTGCCCCTGTGAGAAAGTGTTCTCTGGGGGAAACCAAGAAATCGCCAAACCAGGATGCTTCTGACCAATCTGTTGAAGATTCAGTATCATCTAGCCCTGCCAGTTCTTTATGGTTAGAGACGGCTTCACTAGTGAGGTCGTTAGTTTTGACCCTGCTGGCTATTTTCTGGGAGCCTAAACTCATGTTGATATTTACGAAATTGGTTTGGGGCCTGACAGAGACAAAAACATTCAGCTTACACTTAGTTCCTACTGGTTGTACATCTCGCAACGATTACTGGGTTTGCTTTTACATGAGAAAATGGATGTGCCCAATGAAATCTTTCCTAGCTTGGAGAATAATAACAGGGCCAACCGCGCCTGGGTAGAAGCAGAAAGCAAAAGAGAAAAACCAGGGAGAGGAAAAAAGAAACAAACGAAACAAAAACAGCAGCTGCATACACACTGTGCTGGGAGACCCGCATAGTGAGCGGCTAGTTGCCTTCGGAGGGAGAGCAGGTGGGGGGAAGAGGACAGACTCTGAAGTTCAAAGGCTGGAGTAAAAGTCCCAAGTGTTTCTTGCCTACCCCCCACCCCATCCCGCGTCACTGAGTTTCACTGAAGTCACCTCCAAAGGAAGTAACGTTCCCTTCCTCTGCACAGGGTTAATGAGAAGACAGAATGAATGGAACCAGCTATAGAAGTCACTGATTCATACCTTGTAGCAACCCCACAAATAATCCCACTGTGTAGTCTATCCTACACACTGGTTTCTTATCTTAGATGTAGATGTATGTTACCCTGCTGACTTGATTGTAAGTTCTTGAAAGGCTAATAGACGTCCTCAAACTACAGCCCGCGGGCCACATGCAGACCGACTAGGACATTTACCCGGCCTGCTGGGTGTTTTCGCTGTCTGTCCTGCTTAACAGTGGACTTGTCCTGGGGTCCGCAGTCAGGCCCTCCAACCGTCTGAGGGACAGTGAACTGGCCCCCTGTTTAAAAAGTTTGAGGACCCCTGGGCTGGGGGGTGGGTCCTCATGCCTTATTTTCTCTCATGCCCCATTGCATAAAGTACAATGTTGGGGGCAGCACCTGTGGCTCAAGGAGTAGGGCACTGGTCCCATATGCCATGGGTGGCAAGTTCAAGCCCGGCCCCAGCCAAAACTGCAAAAAAAAAAAAAAAAATACACTATTAAATATCTGTTGACCAATTATTTGATTAAAATCTCCTATCTTTTACAAACTCCTGAGCAGTAAAAGATCCAGCAAAGGCCCACGCAGGGAGGATAATGACTCTGCATGTCCTCACAAACCCGTGTTCACAAACACCAATGCACACGCCTTCCTCCACATCTGGTCACCATGTGTGGGACCCACAGCAAAGGAGGAGGTCTCCTTCCCTTCTCTAATGCCTCGGGGATAAATCATGAAGGATTTGCTTTGTTGACCTCTAGAAAGGTTCTCCATAAGTACCCCTGCTCATTGGTCCTTCCTGTGCAAGTCAAATAAAATAGCATCATCTCAAAACAAACTGCTGAGTTAGGTGGGCCATGACTTGACTGAAACGAATGGCACAGCACTTTGATTTGTACCCACGACAAAAACCCAATACTAATTTAAATGTGGAAGGAAGAATGAGGTTGCTCAATAGGTCGTATCACATTTGTAAGTCACAGGTCCCACAAGCCATTTCTTTATTCAATAATTCTGTGTTATATCCGTGCAGAGAGCAACAACTCCATTTGCTAGGAAAAGATAGTCTGGGCAATGCAGAATACCTCCATCCTGTCGTCAGATCCTAGGACCGCAAGAAAAAGCAGTAGAGTCTTTTTTCCCTAGGTGACTAAAGCAGGAAACTGGAAGATTTCCTTTCCACTCCTTTTCCTTGCATATGAAAAGTAGTCCAAAGAGAGGAGCTTTTGAATCTTTGCATGGAGACCCACATTCCCTAAGGGAGAGAGCCCTGAAGTGCTGCGGACCCCGTATGTTATTTGAACCTGGGCTATAGTGAGTGATCCCTGCAAAGTTCCACCCTACCTTCTGTGATACGAATATTATAGCTCAACTTGACTGAGCTACAGGATGCCAGAATAGTTGGGGAAATGGTATTTTTAAATGTTTGTGAAGGCGTTTCTGGAAGATGTGGGTACTGTCACTCTTGGGGAGGGGACCGGCCAATCCATCAAGGAAACTAATAGAGTAAAAATGGAGGAAGGGTAAATTCAGTCTGTTCGAGCTGGGACATTCCTGTCCTCCTGCCCTTGGACATGACCTCCTCTCACTTCTCAGGCCTTTGAACTCAGACTGTAACAAACAATACAGACATCAGCCAATTCTTACAATAAATCTCCAGATAGATAGACAGATACTGTTAGTTTTGCTTCTTGGCAAAATTCAGACCACTACACCTCCCACCCCTCCCTGAAGACGACTTCTCACTGTGACCTGAACATGCTGGTCAATTTTGGGATTCAGGGTCTTCAGGTTTTGTATGGAATGCTCTTCTTTATTGTTTGTTAGACAAATTCCCACGTCCCACCAAGAGCAAGTTTAAATATTAATTCCTATCCCAACTACCTTTTTTTGGGTAAATTTCTTTATCCCCTCATGACACACTTTATCCTGGCATGTACTGGGACACATGCCGGGCTCTTCCTTCTCAGGATAGCGCTCTGGGAAGGCAGGAAGTATATACAATGTGTTTCTCTATTCCAAGGACTCTCACGCATGACTCTGGGTTACTTTCAGGACAAGATGAATCCTGGTGAGTGTTCAGACCGCTGTGAAGTTTGGACAGAGCTTGCTAAACAGAAAAGGGGGAGGAGGGTTTGGCGCTTCTAGTAGTGGTGACAAAAGCACAGAGGAGCTGGGAAAAAATACCGGGGAGTCTGCAGAAGGATGGAAATGTAGATGGTAGGAACAGAAGGCTTTGTTGAAGAGACATGAACCGGAGAACCGGAGATGAAGCCAGTGAGAGTGTGCACGAACGTCGTGTGGGCCCTGACATCCACTACAGGCTGGCCCTCTCTCCACAACTTCCCATCCCTGGCCAAGGGGAAGCAGCGGCAGGAGACGGGGGCAGAGGGAGCCGCAGGCCATCTTCCTCCCTCCATCAAAGAGCACAGCCCCTGGCTGGGGACCCCTCCACACAGCCCTCTTTCCCTGGTGGAGCTGTGACCTCCTCCCCTATCCCTTCAGGCCTACAAGTGTTAACAATGCCCTCCTGTTCCCTGCCCGTAGGTCCTAACTGTCCCTTATAGTTTTCTGACACCTTGGCTGCACCTTTGTAAATAGCCACTGCACTAAACTCTGCTCAAATTACCCAATTTGAGCATGCCATCTTTTCCCTGCAGGGACACTATTACAGGAAGGTTGTGCAATATGCCCTGTGAAAGATTTTTCCACTTTATTCTGAAGACAAAGAGCAGCCAGGGAACCAAAATGAAGAACTCCACCGAGGCTACCTCAAAGATGGTTACAAATGGCACCAAACTTGAGCTTATCTCCTTTTTCTCTGGGGGTGGGGGGATGGGGAGACTCCCTGGCAGGGAAGAACTAGGAGGAAGAAACAGGTTTCCAGGAAATGAATCCATCTGCAGCCCTCCCCCACCCCTGCCCTGCCTCTGCCTTCTCTCCAGGGCTGTCCCCACTGGCTGGTGTGGGTCCAGCCTACACAGGAGACAGGGCCTCATCCAGTCCCTGGACCAGGCAGGCCCCCAGGCAGGGTATTTGTAGAGGAAACACCACTAAATGCTGTCCCAACCAGCCTCCCTTTGTAATTACGTGGAGTACACAGGAGTCAGATTGCATTGCCCTGGAAAGGGGGCTGTACATACCCTGCTCCTTCCATACCCTGGGCCTGGAGTGGCTAAGAGGATGCATCTTGCACCCCTGGGTTGGCCCCTGGTAAGGCCAGTGTGTGTGTCCTGCCTGGCTCCACCTCTGGAGCTAGTTCAATCTCCACTTCCTTGCTGAGACATAAGTTAACTGCTATCCCTGCCAGCCACAGGCCTGGACTCTATGTCCAGCAACCTCCATATTTATGCCTTGGATATCACCTGTAAGGGGAGAACCTGACAGGGTAGGAGACCAAAGCCGGGCTTTGGACCAAGTGCAGCTGGCATTTCCCTCCAGCCAGGGCACGTGAAGCCCAGCCCCAGGCTGGCCCGACCAGTCAATATGCAGACTGCTGTCCACCTGCTATGCCAGTGACTGTGGACACATCTGACTGTGCATGATGGGGGAGGAGTGGAAAAGAGAACAGGCTGGTTCACAGCCAAGAAAACCATAGTCCCTGCTGTGCCAAAACCCTCACGGTGCACAGGGAGGAAGAGCGGGCAGAGTCAGGTTAGAATTCCGAGTTGCCACGGTGACTCTTAGGCTTGAGGTGGACCTTGTCTAACCTCTAAGCGACCCTTGGCCGCACAGCATTTCAGCTCTTGGTGGTGCCATTGTGCCCAAATGGTTGCCCAGGGCCTAGCAGGGAGCAAGGCGCAGAGCATCAGTGGATTGTTGTCCATCCACTGGGGAGAGAGGCCACCAGCTGCAGTGTCATTTCCACCATCTACAAAGCTGAGAGCAAGTCAGAACAAGAGAATGGAGCCAACACACACAGGCACTTCCCAGAGGCTCCACCCTCTCTGTCCCTGTCCTGTGATGCTCACAGCAGCCTGTCTTCCCATTCCGGGAGAAGGCCATGGAAGGGTTCCCCGGGGTCTGGAAAAACAGCACTCAGTAAGACTAGGAAGGGGAAAAATAATTAAGGCAGAAGAGGGAACTGGATGTCTGTGGAGAGGTAATCCGGGCACCATGATCCCCCAGGGAGCAGGACGCATTTCCCCCCCCCCCCCAAGTGAAAGCTCCCTGTGGGCAGAAGCTCCCTTTGCTTAGCCCTGAGGCTGCTCCGGATTCCAGCCTGTCCTCAGCTCCTAGGTGGAAGACCCAATTTGCACATTCCCTGGGCCATTCTCACCTGTGCAGGGCAGAGCAGGAAGTGGGCTCAGCCCAGCCGCCAACCCCCTACCCCCACGCTCCTGTTAATATCTCTGTGCCGCCCACAAGGCCTCTGCCTGCTTCTGCTTCTAACAGCCCAGCCTCCAGCTCTGTGTGGAGGCCTGCCTTTTAGGCAGTGGCTCTTTTGTGCCCACTCTCAGACAGCTGCAAATGCCTGGGGGCATGTGCCCCCCAGGGCAGCCATGAGCCACAGTCTGGGTGGAGACATGAAAGGCCCTGGCCACCCTCTCAGGTCTCCGCCTGATGCTGAGCCTGCCCTCGGCTTCTCGGCCCACCCTGCCTCTGCCCTTCCTCCAAGGACCACTTTCCTAACAACCCACAGCCACACACACACCCTTCTCTCAGGGCCTGCCTCCAAGCAACCGAAACAAAGGAAACCCTACCTGGAATTCTCAGCAACCTTTCTGATTAGAAGAAACCCTTCAGGAGAGGGCAGGCAAGACGTGCTGGAGGCCGCAAAGCAGAGCAGGTGCTGGAATGACACAGGCTGCTCTGAAGTCAGGCACCGGACACAGGGCAGAGGGGTGTCCCATGCCCAGGGACAAGGGAAAGTGGGTGGAGTTTGCAACTCAGGGGTGAGAGGTAATAGGGGCCATCCTGGCCTAAGAAGAGGCCTCGGAGGGCCAGGCTGAGAACATTTCTGGGTCTTGGGACTCTGGCACCAAGGCGGACATACTCCAGCCATACTTAGGTACTAAAGAGAGACACTTGGAGAAGATTCCTGGCCAGGAGTCAGGGCCAGCGCATGTGGACATGAGTCTAAGGAAGGAGGGGAGGCCGGAACTCACTTCGGGTAAAACCTACACCTGGATGGATGGAGCACAGGAGAGAGGACGTTCTCTCTGGGAAGAATGTGGTGTCTAAGGATATGAATGGGGCTCTGGAATATGTTTAGGGGTCTGGCCTGACAGCAGAGAGAGAACTCCAGGAAGGAAGACCAGAGTCAGCTCGCAGAGGCCCTAGAATGCCGGGCAGAGGGTGTGCTCCCAGCCAGCAGTGAGTGCTGTTCCAGGGGACAGTGGTGGCTAATTGACAAGAGGCAAGTTATCTTTGAACGCAATAAGGCAGCGTGCAGGTGCAGAGATGACTGCGAGGGCAGGGACAGGGAGGCCAGTCACCGCTAGTAACATCAGAAACACAGACGCCCCACCTTTGCCTTCCCGGGGGGGGGGGGCTTGGCCTTCTCAAACATGCTCTGTCTTACTGAGGCCATCAGAAATCTACACAGATACGCTCTAAAGGGGACAGGAGGGGTGAGAGCAGAGTCTTCATGGGCCATGCCTCAGGCCCACTGGGTTATCTTTCTGCACAGCCATCCCCAAGGCCTGTGCTTCTCAATGACCATTCACACCCCACACCACCTTGCCATCATCAAAGACGTGGATCAGCTGAGGGGTATTAGGTCATGAATGTTCACCCATCTGTTTGACAAGTTTACTGAGCACCTGCTCAGCACCAGGTAGAGTGTGACGCACTCAAGGAATTCAATAAAGAGTGGGGCGAGACGACACAGATGGCATCCTACTGGTGCAGAAGAGAGGTGGAGCAAGCCAGGGGTCACTGTGCGGGTGCCAGGTGGCTCTCGTGAGAGGATACTACAGATGTCATGCAGGAAGCACAGAGGTACTGGGACCTGAGCCTCGTCTTCTGGGTCAGGGAAGGTCCTGGAGAAGTGGTGTTTGTGCTGAGAACTTTACAAATGATTATGAATTTGGTGCTTGGAGGACCTAGGAAATAACCTACCAGTAAGAAGCCTACAGAGGTTAGGCTGGTGCACTGATTTCTTGCCTAAGCCTAAGGCTATTTACTTTAAGAAAGATTTGGGATGAAAAAGCCTGCATCTCCTGATTCTGTAACTCTGGATAACATGGTACCATTGTATGGGCCTAGGAGATTCTAAGAGATTCTGTAACGAACGTTCTGAAAGCTTGACGATGTGCTGGGTATTATTCAGATTTTAACAAGATCTCTACCATCTGGAAGCAGCCATGCATTAATCTCTTGTATCGGATCTGACCTCCGCTCGCATGTTCATATTTGAGAGATGCTGTTCCTGCGCCCAATATTTTTGGCTGATTTCCATGGAGTCCAGGTAGCCAGGCACTGGTGGTATGACTACCTGATCTGCCACGGCCACCCTGAATCCCTAGACATCACGAGCCTCAATTTTCACATGTGTCAAATGGGTCAAATGGGGAAGAAACAGTCTGCCTCCCTCCCCCCCCACCCATTCTTTTAGCTGTAATGAGGGTCAATGTGGGTGTTGACAGGAAAGTATTATGGACTCCGTGGGAGCAGGGAGTTGTTCGGGCTTACGAATCTGTGTGAAGATACCTTTGTCCCCTCTCTTCCTTATTATTTTCCAAGTAACCAAATGCATGCCTCCACCACCACGTTCGACATTACACATTTATTTATTGTGCTTATATGCCTGTGGAGATGCAGTGCTCACTCTTCAGAACAAAACATATTCTTTACTCTATATTTTAGGAGCTTATGATACAAAGAAGATAACAGCTACTTAAATGAAAGAAAGCGGGGGACCTGCCCAGGCAATTGAATGACAAACACCAGATGGTTACAGAAAGAAATAGGCCCGATGTTAACCCTCAGAGTACAATGACCAACGCTTGCTTTAACTTAAGTTTTCTGCATCTTTTATAATACATTTCCACCTTCCTTCTCCAATTAAAAAAAATAAAATAAAAGGTAACACACTCTTAGCAGAGGATGTTTTCCTGGTGGGGAACCAAGGCAGAGGGAACAGGTGCAGCCCTGACTGGGGGTGGCAGAGATGGAGGGGTGAGCAGTGGGTGCGCAAACCAGCCGAGTCAGTCCTGCGGGCACCCAAGCAGCATCCTTCCAAAGTAATTTCCTTCAACCAACACTGGGAAAATAATTACCCAAGTCCTCTATGGAAACTCTTGATGCCTTTGGTAATAATCTCTATTAACAGGTCTCTGTAGGAAGGAATTCTAGCTGGGCTGCAGGAAAGCTAGTTATTCTCCTGCATACATCCTCTCTACCTTGAACTTTCAACCAGCTCAGATCATTCCCTGATCTCTCAAATTAGGCCATCTACTTACCATCGGGCAGGAAGTGTGTGTGGGCTCTGCTACCCGGCCTCTTGCCTCCGGGATTCCTAAACCTCTCCAACCCAGCCTCTCTGTTTTCCACATGGGTCTTCCCAACAAATCTGTTTGTGAGTATCTTGTCCAAGAGCCCTCAGTGGGGTGCTTCAGAGTGAAGATCTCACAGTTCAGAACCTCACACCAGCATCTTGAGGTCTGGGGTCCTGCTGATCCTTCCCACGTTTACAGTGTGCCATGCCTGGAGATGCACAATCTCTCTGCTTGCAGCCCCCCATGTGGCATGTGTCCCTGCACCCGGACCCATCCCCACGCTGCCCCCGCGTCTGGGGTCTCTCACCACCTGGACCCATCCCCACACTGCCCCCGCATCTGGGGGCCTCCTCACCACCTGGACCCATCCCCACGCTGTCCCGGCGTCTGGGGGCCTCCTCACCACCCAGACCCATCCCCACACTGCCCCTGCATCTGGGGGCCTCCTCACTACCTGGACCCATCCCCACGCTGACCCCGCATCTGGGGCGCCTCCTCACTACCTGGACCCACCCCCACACTGCCCCCACCTCTGGGGGCCTCCTCACCACCTGGACCCATCCCCACGCTGCCCCCACATCTGGGGGCCTCCTCACTACCTGGACCCACCCCCACACTGCCCCCGTGTCTGGGGGCCTCCTCACCACCCGGACCCATCCCCATGCTGCCCCCACGTCTGGGGCCTCTCACCACCCGGACC
>NW_003852492.1:5347022-5380748 GCF_000181295.1 Otolemur garnettii | reverse complement strand
CGCTGCCCCCGCGTCTGGGGCCTCCTCACCACCCGGACCCATCCCCACGCTGCCCCCACCTCTGGGGGCCTCCTTACCACCCGGACCCATCCCCACACTGCCCCCACGTCTGGGGCCTCTCACCACCTGGACCCATCCCCACGCTGCCCCCACGTCTGGGGGCCTCCTCACCACCCGGACCCATCCCCACGCTGCCCCCGCGTCTGGGGGCCTCCTCTCATCTCCCCTTCGTGCTCCTTCCCTCTCAGGTCTGCACTTACACAGCCCCGATCGGCCGGAACATCTGGCCATAGTAAAGTCAGGCCTGTGTGTTCCACTCATCTTTCTTGTTTTTAATCCTCCCCCTCCCAGACCTGTTGTGCCTTCCGTGGCATTTAGTTCATTATCCCAGGCGGTCAGGAAATGCCGGCTGCTTGAAGCAAAGGCACGCTGTAGCCTGTAGCAGGCATCTGTCCTAAACCAGGTGTCTGAGAGACAATAGCTGGCCTTACGCACAGCCCCAGTACTGGAGCCTCTCCAGCTGCTCTCCATGGTTACTCACGCGGGGCTGCCAGAGCCTAACGTGCCTGCATCTGTAGCACGTGAGCCCCTCTATGAGAAGTCACAAAGCCACGTTTTGTGCTCATGAAGGCTTAAAAAATGAGAAAGAGAATGCAGGAGACATTTTATGAAAATGTTCTTGTTAATTAACCAGAAAAATAATAGCTCGAACTGTCCTCACCCATGACAGCAGGCAAAGCACTTTCACATACACAGCAGACCCTCCAGAGCCGACCGCCTCCCCACACTGCCCACTTCCTTATGTTCACCTAATTTCCATAGACCAGACGTGCACACATGTACCTATCAGTACAGTAGGCCTAGTTCCTTATGCTGACCACCTCTGTATGTTGACCAGTCTGCTGCAATCCCTTGGGTGGTCAACTCACAGAGGTTCTACTGTAATGAACATCTCGTGGAGGCATCAGAATAAAGCTGAAGGCAGAGACACATCTCCAATCCCAGAGCTAAGACCGTAAAATCTGTAGTCGGGAAGAAGTCACTTCATCTCCCTGGGCCTCAGTTTCCTCACATGTACAAGACAGTGGCGGTGGGAAGGGGCCTCAGCTGTTCGGGTCTGACTGCGTAAGCTCCCACCTTGCTCTCCGTGGTCCGTGGAGAGCAGCCACCCGCTCAGCTCTGCTCCCTGTGCCCCTACCCACCTCCCTGATCTCTGCTGGGCTGGGCTGTTTGCAACCCTTAGCTGTTCCATTTTTTGCTCACATGAACAGAGAAGGGAAAGGTGAGTTTAAACTAGAAAGTGAAGCAGAACCGTAAAGGCAAGGATGTCGATTACTAAAATGCCATAAACACAGCATTACTTCTTATGCAAATCTTTGGGAGAAAGAAAGGTCTAAGAGCATGGTGTATTTCATCTCAGCAGAACACAGAAGTAAATAGTATTAATTAGACTTTAATGCATGGAGTAAAATTAGCAACGGGATTGCTTTTTGCATTACAACTGTCAAGGGAATCACAAAAAAGTCACAGGGATAAAATGTGGTATCTTCCCCATCCTTCTGCTTGGGAGCCACATCCCGCCCTTCTTAATCCTGTAACTGTAACATGACTGATGTGGTATTTGCCAGCATCTTCGTACAAAGCTAACCTACTCTCACTTTTGAGGCTTCTTTGCTTCCTTTTCCTCATCCCACTAATCAACTGATTTCCAGATGCAAGTGGTTTCATCTGTCAAGATGATTTCCTATTACTGGTCACCCCTGGGGATAATAGACTAAGCTCCTCTCTCCTTCTGAGAACATTCAGTGCCAAAGCAAATCTCCTACTCCCAACGACCTAACAGACTCTGGAACTGGGGCCTTCTAATTAAGCCTGGGATGTACTTTCAGTGTTAGCCTCATCATAGAACCTGTTAAGAATGTTCAAGGATCAGCAAAATACCCAACAAGAAAGGGAAGAGGCAACAGAGTTATCTACAGGAGTTGAGATTGTTTTTAATAAAAAGCCTGGTCACACTGCACCGGAAAATTCAAGAAAGGGGAGGTGGGTGAAAGAGGGGAGTGGGAAGAGGGTGCAGGACGTGGTGGGAGCAGATGGACAATCGTTCCAACATGACTTACAATATTGAGGCCGCCTCCACTGGGCACCTTTAGTACTCTCTCTTCTTTTTAATTCTCCTAATGTAGTCATATGAGCCACAGTTTGAAATGACTGGTGAAGGGAGGCAACAATTGGGTATGGGTGCTCAGGAAAAATAATAGCAATAACAGTAAAAATCACATTCCTATTTCCTGACAAGTCTTTCAAGCCATGACCACAAAGCATTGCACACAGGAAGCTGGAGATGAGCCACAGATGGCCGCACTTCTAGGGAGGCATGAAAAACCCACCTGAGGTCTGCCTTTAGGAAGAATTCCATCTTGAAATATATCCCTCCTCAAGTGTCAGAACCTGGAGGGCGTCAGCAATTGGATCAAGTTTCCCAGCGTTCTGAGATACAGGGGCACTCGGGGTTGGCAAAACCTGGACTCCTGGGAGCTGCTTGCAGCCTCCTCCTTGTCTCCACTGGGGATAAACCACGTGCAGCAGAATCAATACACCTGCAAGGTGTAAAACTATCGCCTACACCTGCTCTCAAGCAGTCACTTGGAGACTTGGTAGTAACACCAGCGGCACAGCCGTGTCATTCTACAACACTGCTCGTTCTAAAAATGCACACAATTTTTGAAGACCCAGTCCCTACACAACCACCTTTAACGTTTCCTCTGGAACATATGACCAACAGACTCCACTCTTCCCGATTCACCCAGATAGACATGCTGCTTTTGTTGTTTTTTTGTTTTAAGACAGAGTCTCCCTATGTCACCCTCGGTAGAGTGCGGTGAAATCACAGTTCACAGCAGCCTCAAACTCTTGGGCTTAAGCAATTCTCTTGCCTCAGCCTCCCAAGTACCTGGGACTATAGGTGCCCACCACAATGCCTGGCTATTTTTGTTATTGTTGTTGTTGTCATTGTTGTTTAGCAGGCCCTGGCTGGGTTTGAACCCATCAGCCCAGGTACATGTGGCTGGTGCCCTAACCACTGAGCTACGGGCGCCGAGCCCCCTAGGATGCTTTTGTAACGAGAAATCTTCACACAACCACCTTCCAGAACCAGTAATGTCCCATACTGTCCAAAGTGATTTCTGACCTTACCAGATCTCTGCACCTGTGTGATCTGGCAAGTTAAATTGGTGAGCTGAGCTCCTGTGCCCACACTGTCACCCACTGGGAGATTCTTTGTGGCTCCTATCTTTGTCTGAAGGAGATATAAATATAAACAGCATGGGGACAGTCCACACTGAGCTGAGGAAGGTCCCAGGAGAGGCACATCAGATGTTCTGTTCTGCAAGGTCCCTGGGCAGCTTCTAAGTTCTACAGCTGAGGAAGTAGGCACAAGGAGCAACAGCTGAGATGTAACATTTTACAGGCCTATTTAAAAAGACATTTGTTATCTGTGGGACACTGTTTGGAAAGTGCTTTATTATTTAGTTTGTGCTAAATGATTAGTAAACGTGTTTATCAAAGTTTAAAAAAAAACACTAAAACTCTTGTAGAGGAACTTTAATTGGATTCACATACTTCAGAGACTGGGGAATCTGAGAAGCACACATCCAAACTGACCTGGGGTGCCGCCTGCCACTCACTGCCCCTCTCCACCTATTCTTCACCCAGCCCTCTGCCCTCAGATCTCATCTACAACCCAGTTAGCCTTCTGCCAAACGCAAACTGACAGTCACAGGGCAGGGAAAAGTGGGGGGCATTTGGATGAGGCACTGAGATACAAAAAACTTCTTTGTCCTGGAAACACTATAAACCTTTCAGAGGCTCGCCTCCCGCGCCAGAGTCCTGCCCTGTTCAGACCCCTGGATGGAGACGGGTGGCCCCTAGAACACAGCACAGCTCTGGAACTAGCAGACGATAAACTTAGACATCACCGATCCTGCCGACATGACATCCCTTCTCCTATTAAGAGCAACTTCTTCCATTCTGCTCGCCCCAGAAAACAAAATGAATGAGGCCCGGCTGCAAGTGTAGGAAAGAATAGAACCCAGCATGGCAATAAATCGGGGTGCAGGGCGGCAGACACTGTAATCCGCTGGAATGCCGCTCTGGCTCAAGGAAAAGAACCTCTTTGGGGAACCAGTGAAGGGAATCAATGCCCATAAAAGCATCTAAGGCGGCATCGGCAGCAGAAAAGACAGATACTGTTGGCCGGGATGTGCAGCAGATTGGAGGTTGTAAAACAAAATAGAAAGTCATTAAAAAGGTCGGCAAAGGGCACGGGTGTGTGATGTGCATGTCACAGGGGACCGGCGTGGCGGGGGCTGAGGATTCCCCATCTGCCAGAAGGTCAGCACTGCCAAGATGCTCCCTCCAGGGCCTGGAATCCCACACTGCACAGCCCTCTCTGTGCACAGACCACAGAGAGGCGAGCGATGGCTGGTGTTTATCGCCACTTATGTAATAGGTCTATTTGGAAACACATTCTGACTAGCTTATCAGGATATTAATACATCACAGGCATATTGAGCTGTATTCATTTAGGGTTCGGGTTGCTTTAACCAAAGACTTTCCCGGGAAGCCTGCCAGGGTATGTTTTCTGGAATGAGTTCCTTTTTCTACCTCATTCACGGCCTTTTACTCCACCAGAGGGCAGAGTCAACCCGTAAGACTGGGGCTGGGGACCTTGGGGGGCAGTGGCTGCAGAAGGAGCCCTGGGAGAAGGGGTGGGAAAAGCCAAGACCTGGAGGTGGAGATACTTTCTGGAACTCTCAGAACCAAAGATTGAGAACAGGACCCAAAAGAAGCAAATCAACGTGTTCTTACTGTGCTGTGCCTCAGTTTCCCCAACTGGGAAAGGAGTGGATGATGGAATAATTTCCAAAGTGCCCTGTAAATAAAACCATGCTTTCCAGGCACAGGGAACAGCTCTCACAGCAGTGGAGGGGCAGCCGGCAGACAGACAGGCTGCAAGGTTGCAGTCCGGGCAAGGAGGGATAAAAGGCACGTTCTGGAGGTTGCTTCCTTGTGCCGTATGTTTTCCATTCTGCCTTTTTTCCTCCTTTTTTTTTCTTCTGCTGCTTTGGCTATCCTCTCTCTCCAGCTCCTCTCATTTTTGGAGAAATAAAAGTAAAACCAAAAACAACTCCCGGGGGGAAACGAGAGCAGCTGCTTCCTCCCCCTCCTCTGCCCCCGCCATGGGAGGTAGCTGCGAAGTCCCGGCACGCTGCCAGCCATGGCGAGAGCTTTGATTTCCAATCTGATCGCCTCATTTTGTCAGCCTCTGCATAACACAAACAGCTCAGCCCCCATTTATCACAGAAAAGAAGGGGGTGAGGGTGAAGGAAGAAAAAGTAGAAGAAACACCTTCCTCTCCCATAATAAATAAACGGCACGGGCCTCTCTCGCCACACTCAGCAACGCCCTGGTGTGCACCTGCCCACCTTGCCGTTGCAATGTAACTTGCCACAGCTGGACTGCAAGGAAACAGCCTCTCCTGGCCATTGTTCACAGGGCTTGTGTACTGACAACTTCAATCCATCACACTTCTCTTCAGAGAAGAAGTGGCAGATCCGGGCTCTTTGTATTTCTGATTCCATCCACACATTTCCCCCTACTCACACAGGTGGCCAGACTCTGGCTGACACCCCGTCTCCCACCCTTTACATCTCATGGGGGGGGGGTGCTCGGGAGGCCTTGAGGGGCTACAGGAAGCGATGCTGGTCCTTCTCTGGGCTGTGCTCCTTCCTCTGCCCACATGCCCCTCCCCACTGCAGACCCCAATCAATCTCTCCCTCCCCTACACACATAAGCACAAACACTCCTCTTACCACACTGCACACACCAGGGCCTATACTATCTTCTCCTTTCCTAATATCTGAGGGAGCATGTGACTTAGTCTAATTCAGAATCATGGGAAACGTCCTTCATTCATTTATCTACTAAGTCATCGGATGTTTTATGTCCTTGCTGGGTGCCATCACCGTGCTAGCAGATGGGCACACGAAGTTGGACAGGACGGGGTGCCTTGCCTGTAATTTGGGCAGTTAGTGCTTTCTGGTTTGAAATGCACAACAGGCACACTGTGGGGTGTTAAGAAAGCACCCCTCAAACACACATACCATGTTCCAGCATGTTCCAGAGCTTGTTCTGATTCACGAGGCTGAAGCAGTTATTGCCAAGTGGCAGGTGAATGGGATTTGGGTGGAAGTCGGGGAAGCTGATGATTAAGAAACATGGGCAGGTGTGCAAAGGCACATTCCTGAAGGGCCTTTCTAAGCCACCCGCAGGCATCTGGAAAATGATGGGCAGGCCCAGTACTGCACTGAGATCTATGTTCTATCTCACTGCAAGACGGCAGTTTGAGGAGAAGCATCAAGAAGTCCTCTTGAACGCCAGCCTAGGGGTGGCCCCAGATAGGGCTGCTGAAGTGGGAGGTAGGGCAGGGCCCGGGAAAGGGGAGGAAGGGACAGAGATCAGAGATGCTGGGAACAGAATCTACAAACCAGACTGAGAACGTAGGGTGGGAAGGGCGCCAGCAGAAAGGAAGGCATATAGCACCATGATAACAAGGACCGGCAATGATCTGGCAATGGCGTCCAGCAGGCGCTGTGCTGCACACGTACGCATGTTCTTACTTTATCCACACACCCACTCTGGGTGGTACTCAACAAAAATATCTCCATTTTACCTGCAAGAAAACTGAAGCCTGATGAATCACCTAAGGTCACACAGTTAATAAATTACAGTGCAAGGACTAGACTCTCTTCCCAAGCACCCCATACTCTATAGCAGGGGGTCCTCAAACTTGTTAAACAGAGGGCCAGTTCACTGTCCCTCAGACCGTTGGAGGGCCAGACTGCAGGCCCTGGGATGAGTCAACTGCTAAGTAGGACAGGCAGCAGCGGCAAAGCACCCAGCGGGCCGGATAAATGTCCTAGGTGGGCTGCAGGTGGCCCATGGGCCGTAGTTTGAGGATACCTGCTCTATAGCAAGGTACTATTCTGCCTCCTGGTCTCTGGCTTGGATAAGTGGATGGTGCAGGGGCCTAGGAGAAGAAGCAGAGCTTGAAGAAAGGATCTGTATATGTAGGAACTTAACTCTTGGTCACACATGGCTCCCTGATTAATTCTGGTAGGCTGGTCTTGCTTGTCCCTACAGGTCATTAATTCTTTTAGGACAGAATTTGTTCTGCGTCAGCTTGGAAGCAGCTGTCACCAGCCTATCTGTGGCAGGTGCTCAGACACCTGTTGACTAGCCTACCAAATATGCACACAGCATTGCCCATGGGAAGGGCCATGGTGGGATAGTTCTCCATCCCCTCACAAGGAAGAGTGGCTGTAAGCCATGGCCCTATCAATGTCTTTGCCTTATTTGCCTTCAAGCAGTTCAAATCAGCTTCCTTCATGGCTCTAAACAAGGGTCCACAGAGACGTCCCATCACTGGCACTGTTATTAACTGTCAGATCTCTCAGCGTGGCTCCTGGAGACAAGTATGGGTTTAGAAAAGGTAGCGGGTCTGTCCGAATGAATACCCTTCTGTGGAAGGCCAGTGTATTTGTCTCCCCCTTGCCCACTATTCAGCCTCACTTCTGTCGACCCTCTTCTCCCCAAGCCACTCCCAGTACCCTTTGAGTCCCTTCTGTGTCCTTGCCATGGACTGTGCATTTTATATGGAGCTGTAAAACTTGATGACAGCTTTCCTTGTCAGTGTGGCCCTCGTGTGATCCCATGGGGAGGCACGGTACCGACCCTCCGGCACTTGAGCAGCCTCATTACAAATGAGAGCTGGAGAGAAGCAGAGGGAGCTAAGACCGAGGGGCAGAGAGGCTGACAGGACGCTGCACAGGAGAGACGGGACAGCACAAAGAAGAGGGGCCGCCTGGAGGAACCAAAGGGAAGGTGCTGCAAATGGGGAGAAAGAGGAGAAAAATAGAGACAGGTCTTCCCACTCCCCTGGCCATTTGTTTGCTTGTTTCCTATTGGGTGAAGAAATGATGATCTCTGTGGGAGAGAGACAGCTAAGGAATCTAATCCCAGACAGCAGAGTGACAAGCTCCAAACCCAGAGAGAATCTGAGCTGAGTAAGATGAAGCATCTTTACGAAAACGCCAAGTGAGGAGCTCATGAGACTGAATCAGGGCAAGGGGGGTCCCAGTGGCCAGAGGCTTCCCAGGTGAAGCGGGTGTGAAAAGGTCTCTCTCTGCTCAGGACACCTGTGGGTCTCTGGGGTGCCCCTTCCCTCCCTGAGAGTGCTCAGAGGCTCTCAGCAGACACAGAGGGCCCACTACAGAGCGGGGTCCTTGTTTCTTCATCCTGGGCAGACGAGGAACATCTTCCGGCTTCTTCAACAAACTCCCCAGGTCTGACAACCGGAGGCCTTGGTGGAGCCAAGGATTTTGGTTATAAATATTTGTTCCTGGGAAAACCCTGTTGATTTGACTTTAATGGCCCCAGGGGAGGCTGATTTGCTGACTACAGCGCTGCCTAAATAAAACCAGTTGGAAGAGACTCTCGCAGAACCCGACAGCTCTATCTTGGGAAAATCCACATCTGCCTCTCCAGGTGTCCCGGACACAGGACGCATTTGTTGATTATTAAATTCCTGCTCCAGTCTCCAGCAGGGAGCACCTAGGCAGGCTCCTAACACCCCAGCCCCACACAATGGCCCAAAGAGGCTGCGGGTGGGAGTGTCCGTCTATTCTGAGCAAGGGCCCACGCCAAGTGCGGCCCGTTGCAGCTCCCTCCGCACGCTATTCAACACCTCCAGCACTTTACCTACATTTCAAATTAATAGGCAGTTTAGGTGTTCCCCTTTCAGTGCTGTGTACAGAGACAGAGGCTGCAGGGAATGCCAGCCCGTGGTGCTAGGTTATTAGATATGTCTGCAGAACGCTGGTGATTTGTGTTTCTGCTTTGTGCAATTGGCACTAATGGCACACGCATAAAACGGAGCCATCTTCCAAAACACGCGTCAAAGGAATATATTTACCAGGCACAAAGGCTAGAGGCAGAAGAATTGAACTCTAATGATAACATGTTTGTAGAAAAGTGATGCACTTAAGTTATTATGTATGAAAACTATTGACAAAATTGTCAGTCTAGGCTCATTAGAGGGCGGGGGGATGAACAGAGGGGCGTGTCTGCCCACTGGAATGGAGGGGCACAATGTCGTGGGAGGCTGTGGATTTCCAGAAGGAAAGGAAGATAAAATGAGAATTAAAGCTTTTAAGGTAGAATTTAAGAAAGAAGCAGGAGAAGATTTCATCGGTCACAGGGAACTAGGCAACAACGGAGTTGGGAGCAGGATCCTATAATGGACCAGCTTTTCACTTACTATATATATATATATATATATATATTTTTAACTTAAATAAATGGAATCAGGGCATTTTCCATTTGTCCCTCATCTCCCACATTTCATCACGCCTCTGTTGACCCCATTCTTACACACGACTGGTATTTTTTTTAACATTTTATGTTAGATAGTGGTATCGACTGTTACTACGACGTGTGCATTCTGTTTTATATTTTACTCTTTATTCTTGGACCTTGATGTCAGTTTGCATTTTAAGAGGAGGAAATTAACACCATGACCCTGATTTCATATTCAAAGCAAATGAGGTCCAGGGAAGAAGGGCTTATGGAGGTCATTACAGGAGACAAGTTTAGTGAGGAAGATCAATTGCACCTCCTCCGGCTCCCGCAGCGAAACCCTCTCTATCTCTAAAATGGGAAGAAGCCATTGGCTCCCCCCACTTTTCTCCTGTGAACACCACAAACTTTATCAAGGTGACCATTTGACAGGTTTTGGTAGCAGAGAAGACCATCAGAATGGTCTTCAGATGATTGTATTTAACAGTTCAAATCAGCTTGAAGATATCAGATCAAAAAGTAGGATGAGTGGGGCGGCATCTGTGGCTCAAAGGAGTAGGGTGCTGGCCCCATATACCGGGGGTGGTAGGTTCAAACCCAGCCCCAGCCAAGAAAAAAAAAATGATGAATGTGCATGCATGTGTGTGTGCACACACAAAGGTCCCCAAATCCATTTTCATCTCTCTTCTTCCAGCCTAGTTCAGCTTGTAATAGCCTATTCCAATTCTACCAAGGGGCGGCCATCATGTTTAGCCTACAAATAAACTACAAGTAGACTCCACATTCTTGGACAATGGAGAAAATCCTGGTATGAGCCACCACCCCCAACTTACCATTGCCATGTCTCTCGGGGGAGTCCTGAGGTTATGGTGTTTACTAATTTTGCGGCACTCTAAGCAGGGACGGAAACACTATTTTTTACAATCAACATAGACAATCTATCCAATGAGGTACAGAAATTGTCTTCACAAGCAGCCAGACATCCTGTTCTCTATACAGAGTAAATAAGAATTTTATTATCGTGGGTTCATCTGGTCCTTTGCTTGCTTACAGCAAAGATCCAGCGGAGGAGTTTTCTGCACCTTGGAGCTGTACTTACAGCGGGAAACGAAAGTCACTAGGCAGAACCCTAAAGTCTCAGTTTTAGGGAGGCCTAAACTTAGCGAGGTGAGCTGAGTTTTGTCTCTGAATTCCCAAGTCCACTGATCCCTGGGGAGAGCAGAAACATACTGATATTCTTTCAAAATAACTCAGTTTTTTATACCGAGAGCTCTCCAGAAATACAACATCTAAATTGAAGAAGCCATTAGCTCTGATAAGTCTTAAACCAGAGCTGCTCGGCATGTGCAGAAAGAAAATAGTAACATAAACAGAGGGAGAAACAAAGACAGGAGTTTAAAAAAACAATCATCAGCTGAGCGGTAAAACCAAGCTGTTGCTAGGAAGAAAGGCAGGCAGGGCTGAGACCCGGGGCCTGATTCAGTGGTGCCAAAGCGAGTGCCCAGAATCTCACTCCTCTCAGATTTGCTGTTAATTTCCCGGCTCTGTGGCCCTGATGGGGCTCTTTCACCAGAACATATATCCTCTGTACAGCATATTATATGTTCGTATCTCCTCCGGAGCTGACGCACAGGCAGCCATGCCATCTGATTCTAGCCCTTGATGGGGACTTGGTCTAGACCAGCGGCACTGCACGGCCTTGTGAACCTTCACCCAGCAGCGTGTGTGTGTTGCCAGGTGATCCCATTTCATTTAACAGCCCTGCCCTTCTGTGGCCTTGATGCAGAAAGTCCCCCAAGCCCATCAGAGATGGCTCTTTGGTAGGGATGAGTGATGCCACGGGACCAGCCGACTGCCAGCTCATTTCCATTGTGACTGAAAATCCCATTTAGCTTAGGATGGAGAAGGCAAACAATTTAATGCATTAACCTGCACTAACTCCTCACCCAGCTGCTTCCCATCTTGATTGAAGGGTAAGAAGGTTAATTATTCCCAGGCTCATCTTCGGACTTCACAGACCATATCATTGCTGCTGGCAGGGGGGCCTGGTCTGGCTGAACCCCGGCTTTGGAGGCTGGTGGTGGTAATGGACTTGGCCGCAGTTGCCGCCGCTGCTGTTACAGCTCTGCTCTTTGATATCTAAGGGTCGGTCATGAGGTCAAGCGTGCACGTCCCCATTTTCAGATATGAGGAATGCAAGGAGCGATGGTTTTTGTCACTGCACAGTGTGCTCTGGGCAATGTGGACAGCATAGAAGGGCACCCCTTGAGCATGGATGGCGTCGGGCAATCCCACACAGAGAACGCACAAGGAGCACCTTCTTCCTGCAAATCCAGCCTCAGGGAAGAGCACGGAGCTACAGCCCCTGGGAACTAGAGCCTCTGGGAATCCGCTCCAGGCACAGCAAGAAGCTGAAGCGACCAGCTGCTGATGATGTTGGGGAGACGTCCTGCTCATATCTCAGAGCCTCGGAGCCGCCCAGACATGGGAGACCATATCTTCATCCAACGGCGGTTGTTGGAGAAGACGGAGGAGAGTGGATGAGGCGGGCTGTAGGGAGAGCAGCTTCCGCTGTATACGACTATCTCCTGCTCCCCCTCCCAGCCCCTTCACCCCCTTGAGGACATCATCCTTAAAATATATTTCATTTCACAGCTGCATTATGGTACCACAAAATCCTGGGAATCCAATTTAAGAACAGATTACCTCCTCACTTACTTCATTTGAAGCAATTACATGTTAATTTTCATTGAAACCAGCCTAATGCATACCAATCTGATGCTGCAATCTCATTTGAATACTTAAGGGAACATCCACCGGGTTGGGGGGCTCCAGAGGTTTATATTTAAAGGGCCACTTCATCATTCCTTTGGTGGGCTCGCATCTTCCTGGTCCCCTACCCACAGATCCTCAGCACAGACATTCTCCCGTGGTGAAAGAATCGCAGATCGGCTTTCTCCAAAACCTCAAGTTGCTGTTGTTGAAAAAAAAAGACAAAGCAGAGTGCTGGTTTTCTTTCTTTTCTCTGCCATTTATGTGGTGTGTGAGTGTGAAGAAAAAACCTCCACCTCACCTTGTCTCCCTTGCAAAGTCAAGATTTATTCTCTGCCACCTGCACGGGGGAGATGCAATGCCAAGTCTCTGTCTTTTCTCAGCCTCAATCTCTGCTCACCTTGCTCAAATTGCTGCTTACTACATATTGTATTCCCAGCCATTCACCTAAGGAGGAAACAGCTTTCTAGACAAGCCCCGTGCATTGATTTGAGTCAGTGGCAATTAATAATACTCAGCAACTTTGGAATCAGCTGGTATTTTAGTTTTAGAATAGGGAGGTTAAAAAAAGTCTTGTCTGCTCAATTTATGCATTTAAACTGCATTAAACAATTTAATTAGATTGTAAGACTGTAAAAGACCCCGAAACCATTGTGATGACGCTATATAAATGTGTTTCATATTATGTTGTAATTAATCTACGATGACATGGAGGCAGGCAAGTGAGAGTGACAAGATTGATTTAATTCAAGTACAGTCCAGAGTCATCAGATCCACAGCAGTCCAAGAGTTTCAGGTTTGAATTAGGAACTTGAGGGTGTGGGGAGAGACAAGGATCAGCTCTACCTAATGACTGAGTATTGCCCTGAAGTAGGACAGGTGTCTGGGGCACTTTTTATTCTATATACTGCTTATGCTTTGACCCTTCAGTGTGTGTGTCCATTCTTAGGCCCAGGAACAGAGCAGGGAATTGGAAAAAAAAATGCAAAGTCCCTGTTCTCATGGAGTTTACACAAACAAAAAATAAACTAAACATATCAAATGATAAGCCCAATGTAGACCAATAAATCCAGGTAAGGAGGACAGGGAGTTGGGATGGGGCTACTATTTTATTATTAGGGAATCACATCAGCCAAGCAGACTTGAGCCTGGGAAGAATCAAAGGGCTTAGTTGGTCTGTTTCTTTAGCATCAATTACAGTAATGAAGGCAATGTTTTCTGTGTTGAGGTAGTTGAAAGCCCTCTGCCAAAACACAACCCTCCACTTGTGAGAGTAATGACTCCTTCTACCAGTAGAAGCTTAGCTTGGAAGAGCCCAAGGACTGTCTGTGATGAGTCTTGTAGGTCGAAAGACCAGGGGGTGTGCGCTCAGGATCCCCAGTCTACAACCAGGAACACTTTTCTAACCTTTTCCATCTCAATCAACAAGAGAAAGAACAAAAACTATGTTCCCACCCTTTGTAGAGAGTTTAGTTAATATGCTTTTTGTCTTCTGTTAGTGAGAATGAAGCACATTTGCATTGCTGGAGGGTTAACTAGACCAGTAGAATGTAGTTGCAATACACAGAGACAATCGTTTCAAATGAACACTCATGATTTCTAATAGAAATTTTCTAATGAAGAATTAGAAATGAATGTGAGTCATTCACAAACCGCGGACTTCTATGACTTTGGTGGAGGCTGGCAAGATTTTGCCTTCATCAACTGATGCCAGAAAATAGTGTCACCTCCTGAGATGATATTAGGAGGTGACCATCAATACCATTCAACCTGGGCTTCTTACAGCAATTTTCTTTCTTCCCTGAAACTCTACTTCATTCATTCACATTACTTGAATTAACTACACTACTTTTCAAGTCTACAAATGAGGATGGCACCAGGGAAAAGGGTTGAGCCATCTGTCTGTTACGTGTGGTGAAGAAAGATTTATAACTCAGTCATCCTCAACAAAGGTCATGCTTTTGGCTTGATCTCAATAATAATGACCTGCATTTCCACTGCACGTCAGTTTCCAAACCTACATGTGTATGTGCTCAGTACCTCACTGTGCCAGGCACTGTGCTAGGTCCTTGAGTGTAAGGAACACTCCTTCCTGCTTGTGCCACCCCCTGGTGACATTGAGGGAACTATGTGATGACAGATACGAGTGCAGTGGCTACAGGACACTGTGAGAGTCCAGGGAAAGGTGTTCTGGTTCATTTCCCAGCCTGCCCTGCCCTGCCCTGTAGCCAGAGACTGTACTTTCTGCATTTCCAGGCTTCCTTCCCCTCTGGTTTCCACATTGGTATGGCCAGTGGAAGGGTAGAAGAAGGTGTCTCCCACTTCTGCTTGGGGATTATCTATGGCAGTGGCTATGTCTCCCTAGTGGCTTCAGACCCTACTTCCATGGCCCCAGCTCTTGCTGGGCTAGATTGGCTCCTGTATCAGTGCAGTGTGGGCTATACCTCCACCCTATGGGTGTGCAAACAGGGAGGAGAGAAGCATGGCTGCCTGTTGGTCACTCTCTTGGCTGTACTGACATTTCCAGGTCAGCTTCTCGGTTCCAGTATCACCAGAACAGCCATGCCTGCCAGGTCTGCCTACTGACACATCTAGAACATTTTCTGGCGCATGCAGGCCCCTATTACTCCAGGGAACTGGGGAGAGAGGGGACATGAACAGAGAGACAGAGAAGACCCCACCTCTGCTGAATTGAGAAGAGCCATGGTAGTCCACCAAGGGATGAATGGGGGAGAGCATTACAAGGAGAAGCATGAGCCGGAACAAAGGCATTTTGGGTTGTTTTCTTTATTCCTTCACAGATCTAGAGCTGGGGAAGGAGCAGAGTTCAACAGCCTTTGCCGTCAACGTTTGGAACCATCTGCACTCCGTGACTCCTACAAGGTTTAATCACTAATCCCTGGATGGAGAAGGCAGCATAATTGTTTTGCAAACCAAGCCAGCATTAGAACCAAAAGAGCAAGGAGGTACGGAAACATGGGGTCATGTCTTCTTCATTAGAAACTGGGTCCAGGGTGGGACCCCCAGGCTGCCCATGTAAGGCACAGCCACCAGCCCTACTGGGGTGTCCTTGAGCCCTCCGATGCCTCCCCTCACAAGAGTCACCCTCCTTTGTCATAAATACCTCTGACATTTGTATGTTCTAAGTAGGAAGATGTTACCCATGCCTACCCCTCCTTTTTTTCTTTCCTCCACTGTCATCCTTTATTTATTTTTTCCAGTGCTATTTACATACTACGTTGGAAAAATAAACCCTGCATACATTTAAGGAGAAGAACCAGGTGCTTTGATGTATACATACACTGTGAAATGATCACAAGGATTAAGTTAATGAACAAGTGCATCGCCTCAACTCTTTACCATTTTCTTTCTTATTCCTTTTCTCTGTGGTGAGAATACTTGAAGATCTACTCTGGGCACATTCCAAGCCTACACTCCACTGTTATTAACTACAGTCAGCATGTATGCATTACAGCCCCAGATTTATTCTATGTGAGTGAAACCATATGCCCTTTGACTGATCCATCCCCATTCTCTCCTGACTCCCTGTAGCCCTTGGCAACCACCTTTCTATTTTCTGTTTCTATGAGTTTGACTATTTTAGATTCCACATTTCAGTGTGATCCTATGGTATCTGTCTCCTGTGTTCTGGCTTATTTCATTTAACTTAACATTCTTCCCATTGTTCTGTGTCACCAAAGATGCTGTCAGAGGGTCTAGCAAGCCTCCTCCTGGGTGTACATCCAAAGGAAACTAAACCATCACCCCAGAGAGATGTCTGTACCCCTACCTTCAGTTCAGCAATATTCACAGCGGCTAAGCTATGGCTGCAACTTGAATGTCCAACAGCAGATGATGGAATAAGGATGCTTGCTGAATGTCTATGCCCCTGGAGGCTACCCCTGATGCTGTGTGGCCTTGACCAAGTCAGACTACCTTTCTGGATTTGAGTTTCCTCATCTCAATGAAGCTAAGCTGGATGGTCACCAGGATCCTTCCATGCAGAAGCCATGTCTTATTTTAGTTCACGGTTTAAAGAGCAAACATTAATTTCCCATACTCTCCCTGCCCTGCAGGATCATGAATGCCCTACATGCAAATGGAGGACAAATGGCCAGGGGGTGTTGGAAAGGGGTGTCCCGTGAGGCAAGGGGAGCCCCCGTGAGTCAGGGCAGGGCATACTCTTTATGAGATGTCATCATTCCTGTCATACTCTGAGCAGCTCCCCTCATTGAAAGTGGTGCGACAGTGGTGGAGACAGCATAGCAAGTGCCCTTTGCATTCCCCTCTCATGGAAGATAAGACCATTACAAAGGAGGAATTGGGGTTGCAGGTCCCTAACACAGGGGAGGCTTTTGCAGAAGCAGACATGTGTTCACAGCACTACCCAGCTCCCACCACAGGAAGCCAACTGCCTTGACACACGCCTTGTACAACACTTGCTCTTTATTTTAAACACATTTTTAGATGTCATGTCCAAAGCGAGATAAGACATTTCCAATAACATTCCATATTTACACCTCTTTTATTTTTTTAAACAAAAGCTTGCATCTGAATAGAACTAGATCTTCAAAGGAAACCTTTTAAAGAATCTATGGGACAGAGAAAAATGTGTTGATGATGAAATAAGTTCAACTGTACAGTACAAAAAAATATATTTCCATACAATAAGGAAGGATGACACAAAAACCAATAAAAAGGCTGGAGACTGGCAGAAAAGGACCTGGTGGCTGACTACTCAGGAGGAAGCTAGAGTCAGTGGGGTTGAAGCTCTGGGCCTGATGTTAACTTCAGATTACTTTCCTGACTCTGAGCTCAAATCTTCAGTCTTCCAGGGATCTGAACCTCAGGATAGATACACCATGGAGTCCTTTAAAGCACAACAGTCTGTGGGAAGTGCCTGCTAAGGTGACTTTGGGAGTGTCTATATTTACTGCCTCTCAATCACTTCCAGATTCAGTTGGTTTCTCTGACAACCCAAGAGATGATTGTGTTAAGGTGCTGACTGTGCTAGCAGCTCCTGACTCTTTCACCTCCCTGCCAGGAAGAGAGGCACTGCCATCAGAGCACACCAGGATCTGGGGTGACGATGTGGGTGCGAGGCAGAGAGCCCCAGTGTATGCCAGAGCTGTTGGGGTGCTTGTGCCCTGATACAGACAAACCCTTCCTTTGATCAGTAGGGTGCACAAAACAGAATGAGACACTAAGGGACAATGAGAACTTGGTTCACATGGGCTGGCTTTCAGATGAAGAGAATTCAGGTCAGGATGTGGACTTAAGATAGCTTTCCTCTCTGTGATCTGTGGATGAAAATACTATTTAAATGCAAATCACAGAGGCATTTATTACAACCGTGGTTATGATTCCCAAGTTATTTAAGCAGCGGGTCTCTAGTTGAATATTTTACCAATCCCCCAGGTGAAGTGCCTTGCTGAGGCCCAGCTCAGGCAGCGTGGACATAAAGCACAGGACAGGGAGAGAGCCCATGCCTACCCTCGACTTGATCAAGGCAATTGAGTGGTTTGCATAGTGTATATAAAAAAAGAAAAACATTATGAGGGATGGACCAGGAGATAAATAGTAAGCAGGAAAAGATGGCCAGGAGGAGTCCCTTTCAGGATCTCTCTGGGGTAACTCTTCCTTCTGTCTGAAAACATGAAAGGTGGTCGGAAGGGTCCAGCAGGAATTCAAGTATCTTTCAGGGCTTTTCTGGAGGTAAGAAGACCCCCTCTGGCTGTTTCCCCAGCTGTGACCAAAGAAGATTATCTCTGTAATCTTTAAAAGAAGAAAACAGAGTTGTTGTTTTCATTCTAAGCTAGTCTAAGCAGAAGCTCAGGGAAGCATTTGATTAGCAGCCCCTCCCCATAAACCAGGAGACTGGTATCATATAGTATGTGTGTCCCATGGAAATAAACAGCCCCGGTAAATATTTATTAGGCCAACACAGGCAGTCAGTCCAAATCTTGCCCTCAGAGCTGGGGATGTTACGATTAGAGAGGATGCCTTCTCTAAAAGATGACATATCCTGGGCTGTGTCCATTGCTGCCCAACGGGACGGGTTTTCTTGCAATTGATTACATTGGCCATGTCCCATACCAAGACAGAAACATTGTCTATCAAGTTAGAGAAATAAGACATTCTCCAACAAGTCCCACTGTTTAGTAAGTGAATGGTTTCTAAAAACCATTCTTCATTTTTTCCCCCTCTTTCTTCCTTGATAATTATTCCCCAAGAGTTGAGCTGCACCCTTCTACGCAAGGTCTTCGAGATGTGTAAGGAGGCTCAATGTTAAGGGACACTGGTTTCTTTCATTTGCCATTCAAGGCCGCACAGTGGATAGGACAGATGATGCAAAGCTGCTTCAACTGTGGTCTGTTTAAGCTGCACCCACCTGCATAACACTGTCTCAGCCTGGAGCTGGAATACACCACAGAAAGAAGGCTCTGCATTTTCAGATGAGAAAGAAGGGAAGGGGTGAAATAGTCTGACCTTCATTCGGGACAACTGGGAAAGGAAAAACGAGAGGGAGCTAGTGACCTTTTGTTGTATGGTAGAGTAGCTACTTGTAGTGTGAGCCATTTCTGGCCTCGGTGGAGGAAAGCAAAGATTCCCTCTTTCTTTGCCAGAACACTGAAGTTAGAATCAAACTGGTTTCCTTCTGCTTCAAGCACAAATCACTGACAACCTTGCCAGAAAACACCAACTTGTAGTGAAGCATCTTTCTTACTAATCATGATTACAGAGACCCCAATCCCAGTGGTGCTGACTGGTTGGAAGAAATGTTTTCTACTTTACCTACTGAAGGGTCTAGATAGGAAGTAGTTGGTAGAACAAATCCAAAGCCTAGTGCTCATTTTTCTTTAGTTGACCTTGATGTCTGAGCCATCTACGACCCTTTTCAGAAGGTCAATTCATTCCACTTCCATTAATCTTCCTAAAACAATTCCCAGTTTGCACATGGGAAGCTGGACACCAAGTGGCTGCTGGTCTGCTTAAGACTGAAGAGGGCTGAAGGATTACAAATGGGAATTCGAGCCCATCAACTCCTGATGTCTACACTTGTGCGTGAATATGTAGGTTGCATGGAAACTCTATTTAACCTTATTAAAAGTAGCCCCGTAGCCTTTCCATTTATTTACTCTGAGCTAAAGAATTTCTTACTTGAAGGTTTTTGGTTTTCCAAAATGTTTCCAACATAAAGAAATAGAAAAGAGAAAAATAGTCAAGAAATTATGTATACAGGGTATAAAGTTCCTGTGCAATTTAAAATAGTGTGTGATTTAAAATTGCACACAAATTTCATGACCACCTTGTGTATGTGCGTATATACATACACAAGTATATATATGTACATATTCACACACGTATATACACATGTATGTACGTATCAATGTATATAACGTATGCATGTATGTAAATGCATGTACGTGTGTATATGTGTGCACACATACACACACATATATATATAAAAACTCACAGGCATACACACAAACTGTTAGAGACTTCCTGCCACGTGAGCTGCTACCAAGGAGAAGAGCCTATTCAATATCGAACAGAGATTACACTCTGGACCACACCTTGACTTCACTTCTAACACAAAGTAACAATTCACATTGTATGTGAATAAAGAAGTTCAAGAAACAACTCCATGCTGATTCATTTGAATCTCGAGGCTATATCTAGAAATAACAGTATGTTTTAATGAAATTTTCCAATAAAAAATTCATATTTCTTTAATCTTTCCCCAAAATTTCAACTAAACATGGATACTATTAAAAACATTTGCAGTGAAGCCACTTAGCCAAAAAATGGAATGGCATTAAACGCCACACCACAGTGCACGTGTGATAGAAGGAATAGGCTTAGCGCAGACCTACAATCCACTCAATCACACTTTCAGCCATATGCCGACTATTCGGCTCTCCAGAGAGGCAATTGTCCTTGGCAGAGATAAGATATGTAGAAACCTTGAAGAGAATATTATTTCCTAAGTTTGTCGGTGTCAGGAAAAGCAAAATTATGGGGGAAAGAGTACGTTATTCATTTGTGCAATCATTCCTTCACTTATTCAGCAAATACTTGTTGGGTACCAAGTCCGTGACAGGCTCAGATCTGGGCACTGCGATATAACACAGAAAAGACAAGGCATCCTCTCCTGGATCCTGTGTGATAGTTAGAAAAGAGAGAGTGAGGACAGAAGGGTGCAAGTTTATTCCAGAGAGCAGCAAGTGCTCTGAAGACAACACACAGGGTGATGGTCCACATCTAGAAGCAAGTCCGTTTTTGAGGAGGTAACAATGGCCTGAAATTTAAACAGCAAGCAGAGAAATGCTCATCATCCCTAATCATTAGAGAAATGCAAATCAAAACCACCCTGAGATGTCACCTAACCCCAGTGAGAATGGCCCACATCCCGAATCCCAAAGCTGCAGATGCTGGTACAGATGTGGAGAGACAGGAACACTTTTACACTGCTGGTGGGACTGCAAACTAATACAGCTTCTATGGAAAGAAGTTATGGAGAATCCTGAAAGAACTCAAAATAGACCTTCCATTTGATCCTGCAGTCCCATTACTAGGCATTTACCCAGAACAAAAAAAATCATTTTATCATAAGGACATTTGCACTAGATGGCTTATCGCAGCTAAATTTACAATTTCTAAGATGTGGAATCAACCCAAGTACTCAACAACCTGTGAATAGATTAACAAACTGTGGTGCAAGTATACCCTGGATTACTACTCTGCCATAAAAAAGATGAAGACTTTACATCTTTGTATTAACCTGGATAGAGTTAGAGAATGTTCTCTTTAGTAAAGTATCCTAAGAATGGAAAAGCAAGTCTCCAATGTTTTTAATACAAATATGAAGCCAGTAGACAAATGAATACACTTGCAAACAAGAGAAAAACTCAATTCAATTCCAGTTGAGGGAAGGGGGGAGTGAGGGCCAGAGGGGAGGAAGGAGGGGGATTGGTGAGCTCCCACCTAACGGACATGACGTAAGGGTACAGGGCACACATCCCGGGTAAGGGGCACAACCACAACGGGGACCTGACCTAACAACTGCAAACACTATAACCATATCATGTATATCCTTATATTATCCTGAAATGTAAAAAAAAATAAAATAAAATAAACGGCAACCAGGAGCCAAGCAAATGAAGACCCGGAGGCCAGCAGAGAAAAGAATGATGCAAATGGGCCAAGGGAGAAGAGCTTGGTGCCCTGGCAGTCCAGGAACCCAGAGGACACCAGAGTGGCTGGTGGGACACTGGTCACTGATGTCAGAGAGGAAGGTGGGGCCATCCCATAGGTCTTGATGCCTTGTAAAGAACCTTGTAAAGGATTTTAAGTGTGAGGTTTAGCTGAAAGGTTCTAAGCAGGAGGGCAATGTAATATGTGATTTATGTTTTAAAAAGATATCTTTGACTTTCTTCTGGAGAATAGACTATAAAGGGAAAATCAGGGTAATAGAGAGGCCAGTTAAGAAGCTCATGTAGCTATTGCCATTTGGGGGGACAGTGGATTGAACTAAAGGCTGTAGAAATAGAGTTAAAAGTATGGATTGGGGCTGTATTTGGGGTGTAAGCTGAACAATGTGAATGAGTTGGAAACAATGGAGAGGTGGGGAGGGCAAACTGTGAGTTCTGCACTGCTGGTGTGAACGCCAGCGTGGAAGGCATGTCCCTTACTGAGGTGGAACAGCCACAGAGAACAGCGTTTGACAGAAAAATCAACAACTGTGTTTTAGGTAGGAACAGACAATGGTGTGTTGGAAGGACCCATTGGACTCATAGTAAGCGTGAACATTCTGTGTTTGCCCATGGACCTGTGTTTCTGTGTGTGGAACTCAGTGGAGATGTTGGGGTGATTTACGAAGGGGATCCCAACCAAGTGTGCACATGGAAGGGCAGAGGGCACGGGATTGAGTCTTGAATGCACCAACAGCTGGGGTGGAGTAGCGGACAAAGAAAATGAGGGGCTGCTACTTCATGGAAACAAAGAGAATTGGGAGCCAGGAGCACCCCAGTTATTCTCATCCTAGACGTCTACCCAGTAAGCTGACTTGATCTCATGTGGAAAAACCAGAGCTCTTTAACTTGATCTACCATTTTACGCTGGTGCTTTGCAGGGGCCAGGAAAGCCTGGAGGTGTTACCAATCCTGAGTTACGTGAAACTGACTTCCTTGGCGGGGAGAAGACTCCATACTGCGGGGGGAGTGCCTGTGTGTGCATCTTTCTTTTTACCAACCAGTCCTGTGCATGAGAATGGGCCTCTCTTTCAGCCACAGGGACTAATAACAGTGCCTGGCAAATTAATAGTTGTTGAGTGAACAAAGGCACCCATTTAGGGGTGGTACCCATCTCTGGTGTATTTTTTTTTTTAATGAAACAAAGATTCCTGGATGATAAGGAGAATGAGAAAGCCACTTACTTAGTTTATTCTCAAGCCTTTCCAAAGACCTGTCTGTACCGAAATAATCTAGGCTCACGTTTCCTAACCGAGTTGTAAATATCTAAGGATAAACTATCACAGTCACCATCAGGGAACTGAGTATCCTTGCTCAGCGGCAACCCACCTCCGGGCTTATCACAGGGAAGCAGTGAAGAGTAATCAAAAACGTCGGAGGTACTGCCAACACATTTGGGAAGGGATGCGGCGAATGTCTAAGGGTGATCATCACGATCCGCTGGGCCCTGGGCATTTAACATTTTAAACAAACCCTGTTCTTCCTGAGTTTGTTTAAACTCTGCAGACAGCTTTGTACGTGGGCTGTGGGGACAGACAGATGGGACACCGGAGAGAGGAAGCTGTGCAAATGCCAAGTGGCCGGAGCAGTGACCAACCTGGACACCTTCTGGCTGTTGCACTTGTTTACTAATCTCCTGTTCTTGGCAGCAACTTTGGCAGATCACGTGGGTTCTCCACACGGAGCTGCTTAATTGCTGCCAGCGGATAGTTTGACCCTTCTAATCCAGATGGCTCCAATCTCCCTGGCACTGATGATGCTGTCCCTTTCCAGAATAATGCCCAGTTGCCTCATTACTGCTGAACAGTCCCCCTTAGATGAACTCTCCGATGACCACCATATTGGAAAAGTTAAGTTGAAACACCAAATAGAAGGCAAAGGGAAGAGCAGGGACAGCATTGCCTCTCTGCCCTGTCCCTCCTTTCATTTCTGGAATATGAATGCGTTCATTTATAACTCAACATGCAAACTAATTGTTAGCTGAAGGCTTTCAAGTAAAAATGTAGGTCAAGCAATATTATGTGGGATAATGGCAATTGTCTCAGCTTCAGGGAACACGTAAGTAATTGAACTTCACTATGTCACTGACTTAGTTCGTACCGGCACCTGCCGTGGTAGCCACACAGCACACAATCTCGGGCCGCCCTTCAGTTGACTCCATTTTAAGATTCCTTGGCCAAGCAGTGGCCGGGTTTATAGCAGAGACTCTGTGGGTAGATACAAGGTCCTCTCCCCCTACCTCTCTTAAAGCAGGCACAAGTATCCCCCCGTCCTAGGTCTGGAAAAATCTCTAGGCTAAAGGAAAAGATGAATAGACTGAAGGTGGGCCCCAAGCCAGAGTCCCCCAGTGTGAAGCGGTCAGCTCAGCACTCCATGGCCAGCCCCCCCAGGCCGCGTGATAACAGAAGCCTGCTGTGTCAGCCCCCCAACCAGAGAAAACTACTCGTAACCCCCAGCCTGAGGAGTCAGCGTGGCAATTAAGGACAATTAGCCATGTGGTCTGGCTGCTGCCATGGCCTGGGTTTTATACCGGCCCTGGCGACTCAGAAAGCAGCGTCTCTGCTGAGCGCCCGGGTCCTCCGCCCACCCCTCTCTCTCCCTGCTCCTTCCTCTGCTTCCATCCTCCTGTGTCTTCTGTCTTCCTCATTTCCTGATGGCCCTCTGGTTACTATGTTCCCGTTCTCTTCCTTTTGACTTCTCCTCTGGTGTTTTCTCTCCTCATAGAAGAATTTTAATAGCTCCCTTTTCTGCATTAATACAAAGGGGCCCTGGTCTAGCAGTACCAGTAAATTAATAAGCAGACACATTTATTTATTCTGAACATAACAGTGTCCTGCCCACTTGGGAGTGAGTATTCTGGGTCCAAGTCTATTCATCCTCGTAAGTGGGGTGCAGCGTCAAGAAACGGCATCATGTCTGTAGCTGTGCCCAGACCTCTGGTCTCAAGTCGTGCTCCTCCTGCTGTGCTCTCGGAGGAGCCTCGGGTGAATCCTTCCACACCCGGGGAGGAAGGTGATGGAAATCTAGGTCAGATAAGTGTTAGCGGCACATGGCGGCTTGACCTTCCCTCATGCTAATAGGAGGGACCCAGTTCAGAGCAGAACCCAGCTGGGTGTCCCCGTTTGCCTTCAAGGTTGTCCTCTTCATTTAGCTTTTCCCAAAACCAGTTTTTGAAAGGCCATAGTATTTTCATATCCTTTACTATTTCATAAAAGGTCCATCATGGAAAAAAAATGAACAGGGAGGGAAAAAGGGAAGAAAATGGACATAAGGAAGGAAGAAAGGAAAGAAGGAGGGAAGGAGGGAGAGAGGGAGGGAAGACTGCCCTATAATCTCCCACTCAGAAATCTCTATTATAAATACTTCCATACAAAATCGCACACCTCCATGGGCCTCAGACAGAAGCATGTGTCTGCTCTATGTGAAAGGTGTAAGCAGCGTGGGCAGAGATGAGACTAGAGCTGGAGATGTTCAGGTCAAGTTTATTGAAAGGAACACTGACCCTCCTGGACAGTACACAGAGAGCATCTGCACCCAGGGGCGGTTAGAGACCCCTTTTCTATGGGGCCACAGTGGGTGGGCAAATTCCACAATTTGCCGGGAGGTGGGTTAGGGCTTTGGCAGGAATTTCTGAGGGGAGGGGGGCTAGCTAGATTCTTTCTGTCCTTTATCTTAGAGGAGAGGAGAGGGCTGGAGAGGGGGAAGGAGGGGGGGAAGGGTTTGTTTGGGCCCCCAAGATTATGCAAACTAGTAGATGAATAGACTTTTGGAAGTTCAAAGGTCCTGCGGACTCTGCATCTAGAAAGACCCTATGAAGGGGCAGCAAGGGAAGGTCCAGGCACTTAGTGAAGCTCTGCTGTGTGTCAGCTCCTGGCTTGGCTGTTTCATCCATGTCATCTCATCTAACCCTCAAGCCAACCTGGGAAGAAAGAACTTCAGAGGTGAGGAAATAAAATCTCAGAAAAACTATATGTCTTGCCCAAATTCACAGCTAGAGAGTAGTACGGTCTCAGCGTGGACCCAGGAGGCAAAAGCCACAGAATCTTATGTAAGAAAACACAGCAGGTGAGGTCCCTTCCCTCCTATGTCGGTTCCCTCTCCCAGCCATACGCAACCAAAAGTTAGGAAGAATCTCATGCTAGAACCTGAAGTCCACTTAACTGTTTTGCTTAATAAAACAAATAAATTAACCAGACCAACTACATGGATATGAAAGGCATTTGCATATGCCTGCAAATATCAGCTTCCTAAGCTGGAGACCATATGTGTAGAGATGGGCCGCACAGCATCAAAGTGCCCGGGATTAGAAGTGCGAGCTTGGTCGCAAGGGAGAGCTGGCAGTGGGGCTCAGAAACATGCTCCTCCTGCACGTTGTACTTGGAGCCGCCGCAGACCCCAAAGATGGTAGAAGGGCCCTATTCCAATCTGGCAGGGAAGATGTGCCAATTGGTATCAGCCTGTCAAATCTGTCTTCTCTAAGCCTGGGGAGAGGCTGGTGAGGAGGAGGTGCAAGCCTGTGCCCGTGTGCAGCTAGGGGGTCACCTCCAGAAACATCTGCCACTGCAGCTCCACGACAGGCATGATGGGGATGGAGGGAAGGCGGGGCCTGGCACACACGGCTTTCCTAAGGGGCCAATTTGCATTGTAGATGCCACAGGCTCGTGGGGCCCTGAAGAACTCGTGGCCTTCCCAGTCCAGTTTGGCTGTTACACTCAGTTCAGAAGAAGAGGTGCCCTGGGTTTAAGGCCTCAAGAAGCAGCAGCTGGTGTGGGCATCACCCATGCCTGTAGGAACGGGCTGCAGAGCCCGGCAGGAAGGAGAGCAGCTGCACTGGCCTCAGACCTGGTGGGGGGCACTGTGTCCAGTTGCAGCCGGCTCACTGGGCACTTCTAGAAAGGCAGAGTAGTCCCTTCACTTAGGAAACGTCCTTCAGGAAAGTTATGCCAGTGGTGTAATCTTCACACCAAAGTAGGGTAGCGTGAAATGCCATTAGGAAGAACAGTGAGAAAACTTGCTTTCTGTGGTAGACAGGAGAACGCTGGACTGTGACCTGTGATTGGTCAGAGGAAGACACTTGGCTCCTCTCTTCTTTGTGTAAGGGACATTTTCCCATGGTTTCTCGTAACCCTGAGCATACGTGGGACTCTCCCTAGCCCCTGTTTTGGGCACAGCTCCATGGCACGGGATGTAGAGTACACATGACATATCCACATGGCATAAAGGATCCCCCAACTCTTGGCATCCTCTTGGATTCTCTTCTTAGGAATACAACAAACACCACCTTGCTGCTAAGAGTTGTGCCTTACCACGAGGATAGAACAAAGAAAAAAAACCATGCAGCCCCTGTGCCCAACGGGTTTACCATCTAGGATGAAATAGAGGCACGAGAAAAGAAAGCGTATATATGTATTCCACCGAAACCTCAGAAGGGAGACATCTTTAGGGCACTCTGTGGGTGAAAGGAATGCTTCCTGAAAAAGAGGCCCTCTGAGCGAACTTCCCACAGAGGAGAAAGAGAAGCCCAGAAGCAGAAGGATGAAAGACTATTACAGGGGACCCAAAATGAGCAAAGACTTAGAAGTGTGAGGCAGGTGACAAGGTCGGGGCACTACAGGCAGTCCCTGGTCACAGACGTGATAGGTTCTGGAGGCTCCTTCTTAAGTTGAAGATGTATGGAAGTTGGAATAGGTACATTTACCCTGGACCCGTAACAGCCTCCATTCATACATGCAAGTTGTACATAAGCAGGATGTTTGTATCTCAGGAACTAACAGTGATATCTTTGTAGGTGCAGATTGTATGCAAGTCAGGTGTTTGTAACGCAGGGGCTGCCCATACTGGGGATTTTGTCTTCCCAGTGGGGGCGATGAGACCGAGAGGCTGGAGGAGGCGGACAGAGATTCTGTGCCCAGGCAGGCAGCCTGGATGTGCAACACTCAGGCGGATAGCAGGAGGTGCGTCTTACGGAAACATGCCCGCCTTCTGCACAGAGGACTTCAGGATGGAAGGCTGGGGTTAGGCAAGATAGAAGAGGAAGCAGGGAGCTGACAGAGTAAATTATTGCAATAGTTAAGGCAAGAGATAGGAACGTAATTACACACTGGATATCCCTGATAATACAGACAGGTTGAGAAGGGGAAGATTTCAAATCGGAAGACCTTGGTGAGAAATCAGGAACAAGAAGGTCTTAAGTGTCTAGCCTGCATTATGTGGAACAGTCTGTGTCACAGTCACGCACAAGCAAACAGACAAACACACACACAGGCGAACATACAAACACACACACAAGCACCTAACTGAACTCTTCCATCCGTCCAAACTCCTCTA
This sequence comes from Otolemur garnettii, assembly GCF_000181295.1. Classification (NCBI taxonomy): domain Eukaryota; kingdom Metazoa; phylum Chordata; class Mammalia; order Primates; family Galagidae; genus Otolemur; species Otolemur garnettii. The sequence goes on along the minus strand of NW_003852492.1, from coordinate 5,352,978 downwards.
TTTAGCTTGGTGACATTTCTCTAACAGATTTCCCCTGACCACTGGCTCTGTGACTAGTAGTGCCCACCCAGTGGGGGAGACAGGGTGCCTAGTTACAGTACTGGGGAGCTGAAGGTCACTGGCTCCACGGACCAAGTCTCAAGGTCAACACAGATGAGACAGAATGACATCACAGGTGGATGCCACTTAGAAATGGCCGCTGCTCAGTCATCTCCCATCATCCTGAGTTTTCTTTTGTCTAAGTGAGCAGCCTCTCTGTGGTGGAACACAACTGGGGTGATCAATATTAAAATAAAGAGTGGGGAGGGCAAGAGAGGAAGAAAACAGCAACTTAAGTCCATAGAGGGAGGGAAGATTGATCAACGGCCTCAGGAACAATCCATACTAATTATGGTGATAAAAAGCTGTCAGTCAATACCCTGGATATTAAATTTAGTGGATTGGAGACAACAGGTCTACTTTCATTTCCCTGACCATTTTATTTATTGAAACACTCAGATACAAATGAGCATTCAGTGCTAAGATTACATTATTGTTTCACCTGCTTTGAACTGCAAATGCTTTGATAACCGAATTGAAAAAGCTGTCAAATTTCCCTCTGTAGTTTCTATGCAGAAGCTTTCCTACACCATCTGAGGCAATTCTGTTTTGTAAAATCTGACAGTGACACTCGTCATTAAATCACAGCTGATAGCCACCTCGCCTCTCTGAACACAGCTCAGCGTCTGGATATGTATTTGAGGGGGTAGGGAGGTTGCTAGTAGAAAAAAAAAAAAAAAAGAAAAGAGGGAATTCCCCCAGCAAGAAGAGAATAAAGCTATTCCCAGGCGGCAACACTGATAACAGCTTGCCATCGTGGGCTGTGCTTCCCTGAATGCAGCCATTCAAGTAAGTTTGTGCCCAAACGCCCGGGGAAAAAGGCAATAAAGAGATGGGCTCACAGAAGTCCACAGACCTTACGCGCAGCCCCCACACCCTGATTCTATAACTTGTGATTGGATTGTCACAGAAGCATGTGCCAGTGGCAAAGCTCATAGGGGGCTTGTGTGATAAATACTCAATCTGCTGGCTCCTACTTGCACCTGTGCATCCCCTGATTTGATTACTTGTCTGCCGGTGGCCAGATCATTGTGGGTGCTGGCTAACTATCTTCTGAATCCATCCCCACTCTGGGAAAACAATACCAAGTACCTACTTTATCAACGATGCCGATCAATGTTATACAAAGAGACTAAACAAACTCTGTTTGGGTCCATAGACTGCTTCCCTGGGTCCAAGACAGCCACAGGGAAGATGGGTGTGGTTTTCAACTAGTTGGCTCAACTGGGAAAACTTCTTTCAGTACCTTGGAAATATGTAAGCAGAGGCAGGGGCATTAAGCGATGTCTCTCAAGGTGTCCTAAGTTTGCTTTGGTTTTGTTTAAATTTGAAGTTCTCGTCTCCATGAGAATGCCTGTTTAATTTACCACTTTAGCTCAATGGCTCAGAATAGTGGCTCAAAACAAGAGGAGCAGAAACCGATCTAGCAGATGCAATCTGGGTGAAGGGGATAGAAGAGAAAAGAAGGGATTGGGCAGGACATGGGGCTGGAAGGTTTTCAGTAGGTACAAAGGACCGGGTGCTATGGCGCCCCTACTGTTCCGAGATGGGAATGCAGAGAGCAGTGTTCAGAGTACCAGTTGCTATTATAACACTTTTAACCTGCCTGCCTCCCCCCAGGGCACATTGTGCATTACAAGAGGGCTCAGCCTAGGTTATCCTCAAAATAGTAAGGTCCCAAGAAGTCTTATTTCTTAGACCAAGACTCATCTTTCTTGTTGGAATTGCCTTGCGGTGGCGGGATTTGGTAAGTTTCAGGGCACAGAACTCCTGGGAAGCAGACAGTGGGTTAAGAACAATCGCCACTGATAACCTACCAGAGCAAGTCACTTCACCTGCCTGTTCCTCAGTCCTTAACTTTAAAACTCAGGCATTTGACTAGATCACTGTTTCGCCACCTTCATGTGGTGAATCTGTAGCGGGTCATGAAATCAAGCAGTTTTTAGCCAGTCGTTTTTTAAATGAAATAAATAAGATAGACTAGAAAAGATCGGTATATACTGAACATCAGCAGAATAAGTTGTGTGGTGTGAGATAAAAAGTTATTTGAACACCACTGGTTAGAAGACCTCCAAGACATCTTCCACGTGGAACAATGCACAATTTTATTATTCTAAGTCTCAGCAGGCTGCCACCAGTCAGCCTGCAGCCAGCCACCTGCAGCTCGAGAGAGTTTTCATGATCCCTTTTCTCTGGTCAGCCGAGTTCTTTCTCCTTTATCTTTCACTTACAATTTGATTTTACAATGTTGCTACAATTTCAGTTTCGATAACACTGAGTTAATTAAGACATGATCTCTAAGAGGCAGGTGGCTACAAAAAGATAAGCAGGCGCTTCTTCAGGCAGTAAACAGCTGGTGTTCCCGAGCAGCTTCTGGGGGCTTGCTGCTTTTATAAAGGAGACAAAACTATCATCCCCGATTAAATATGAACATAACGTTTGCATGACTATTTTGCCAGATTACTTGGACGTTGCTCTGGATGGGGTCAAACAGACCAGGTTTCAGGAGAACCAGGCTGAGGTGCTTAGGTTACGTGGGTTGTTCACTGCATAAGCATGCGGGTGGACAAGGGAGGGGGTGGTCCAAGCACTCCTTGCTCACTAAGAGCCCCAGGTCGGGACTACACCTGCTCACAGGATTCACACAAAGACGCTGTAGGTTCCCCAAGCTGTGTACTCGCCAGGCTGTATCTGCCCATGAGAAGCATGTTTCCTACTTCTTAAAAGGTGCCCTACAAATCAGCAGACTGACTTGTATAGAAATGAAATTCAAGATTGAAAAGACAAAGTAAGGACATTAGAGTTACCATCTGGGAGTAACTAGGATATGCGGTCTGGAGCTGAAGTCTCAGTAATTCTAGAATCTGAGTAAATAACAACTGCCCTCCACCAAGGGATTTTCTAAAACCCCAGTTCATGCTACACAGAGGTGGCCCTCTTTTACAAAAAAGGTACAGACATTGCAGGTTTCAAAATGGATGAATTAACAGAGGTGGCTGCACTACCAAAGATCCTTTACACAAAAGATTCTCTGTAGGGGTCTTTAAAATAATGGGTCACCTTTTCACATTTCAGACATCTATTAGAATTATTATAAATGAGTCACAATGTTGGGGGGAAGACACTAATTATATAAAGTACAGCAAGTTCTTTCAGGCACAAAGTTATATTGTTTTGGTTTTGATTTGTATAAAGTGGGCATTATCATTTTCAGTTCTTCTCAAACAAACAATACTTATGTGTATAACTACTGATGTTCTCAGTTACTAAATTTAAATCAGTCAACAGCTCATAATTTAAAAAACAGCTTAGATATTTCAACTTCCCAAATCGTCAAATCATGACACATTTCTTTTTTTATTTAAGCATCAATGGATACTAAATAGCAATAAATATTGAAACAAAATACTTGCTACATGGCCTTATTGTATTAATTGGATGCCAGAAATGGTAGAGGCAACATTCTAGTTTAACACAAGCCTGTACAGCGGTGTAAAGATTGACTTCTTTGCAATATGACCGCAGTAAATGAGTTCATTTCTGTACAATACCTGGTCAACTATCTGTCCAGTCAGAGGAACTCAATAAATGCTAGACCCTTTTCCCTCTTGACCCCTTATGGCAGATAGTCCTCACCACAATCACCCAAGGGAGCATACTGAGACTAAAATATTTAAAGATAAAAACCTGCTGTGCATTTGTTCATTCTTCTCATGGGTGTTTATGAAGTCTCCATTATCTTCTAGGCTCTGTGTTCATGAACACTTTCAAACAGTTAAGTGTCCCCAGACTGGCCTAACCAGGGAGGCCATACAAGTGTCATTAACCCATCGTGACAACTGGTTGTTATGCCATGACTGTAGGAATCACAACCAAGATAGCATAAAAGAAACTTGAAGGGTTTTTGTTGTTGTTGCTTGTTTTTTTTAAATACTACAAGAGATAAAAGTTGTTTCTCTAAAGGCCTGACTCAGGGTGGAACATGTAATGTTCTCCAATGAGATTTACGGCCACAAACAGGTATCATCCAGGAGCATCCTGGTTCCCTGAGCAACATGGCGTGAGCGTCCCCTGCCTTCACTCTCATGTGGAACTTATGGGCAAATGAGGCAGACTTGGGATCAGTGTGCTGCTGTGACTCCAGTGCCACTCAGCCAGGTCAACCTAAATTCCAAGGAATCCCATTTACAGGAGCATTGGCCTTGCATGTCTGCCTAGAAATGAAGTCCCAAATAAATGCCTGAGCAGCGCCCACTTGAGACAAATTTACAGAGCTAGGGTTGGCACCCCTTGGTCACAATCACATCAAGGGAAGCTCCCATTTAGTGCCTGCCACGTGCCAGTCACATGGCTGAGATCTCATTACTCATAAGAGGCAGAGCCTGATCTATGGGAATCAATATTTGGCTTTATCCATTCTACCACTTGCTCTCTAATTCTAGAGCTTGGTAGTGTGTTTACCCAACATCATGGCAAACCAGTCGTTACAGAACTACACCAGCCATTGAGATCCAACATACTGGCACATTCTAGCCCAGTTGAATGCACCAGAGAATGTCCTCTGAGACCTGGAGCTGCACTCCCCAGGCTGGCAAAACCTCCCCTGACACGGCTCCTCTCAGACCCTCCACATGCTACTCTTTGTCTCCCTGTTGCTCTCAGGGTAAACTGGGCTTTCCAAACACTGCATGATGATTTATGGCTTGGTAAATGTCGACTCCCCTCACAGCAGGCCTAGAAGGAGGCAGGCAGGAAGATGAAGAGTGAGGAGACAGTGGGGAAAGAAATCAGTGCTTCTGCTGGCCGAGCAGAGCCTGATTGCTCCTTGATGGGGCAGTAATTAATTGCTCCAGAGTGGTGGGTCTGAGACTGCAGAATTGTGCCTTGTGAATAGGCCCTGGAGGGCGGGGGGAGTTACATTGCTTGTAAGGTCATTAAGAGAATATTATAAGTAATACTCCATGACTCCCTCATTAAATACTAAGTGAGTCATTCAATCTTGGGGTTCTATTTCTATTCCCCATTCTAAATGCAACTTTAATGATTTAAAATCCCTTCAACCCAATTACAACCCTGTATTCTGATTAGGAACTCTCGCCCATTGTGAGCGGGAACCATTATCCGGCAGCCTATAGCAAAATTAGCACCGAGAGAGGTCGCACTAGGAAATAAATTTTTCCTTGACATTTCAAGACCGATTCTTGGCCAATTACAACACACTCTGTTACTCTAGTAATGTGAAACTGAGCTGCTCCTTGCCATCAAAGGTCACTGGTCAGAAAGATAGGAAAGAAATATCATTCAGAAAAAATAAATGGCTAAAAAGTATGGGAGGGGAGCAAGTCAATGGCAGTGGTGTGGAAGGCAAGGGACCTGGGACAGAGCCTGTCATGCAGGCTCAGCTGCACCTGCTCAGAGTGGAGCTGTGGAAGATCACGGGCCATAAGGTAACGGGGTGAAATAGGACCTGGCATCCCACTCCCCTCCCTGCACGGAGATGCTGTGCCATTTAGGGTAGCAATAGGGCTGTAATTAATAAACTCAGAAACGGCAACGGCAAATGCAGAAAGTCTTTTCGGCTCTGATATAATCCAATGTGGACGCTCCTGGCCATTAGGGTAAAGGCCAGGGTGGGCTCTGCTCTGGTCAGTCCTTAGGTGCCCAGGCACATGGGGATTCTTCCCTCTCTGATGTGTCTCTTGGAATGTTGATACACAATTGGTGAGGAGTCTAGAAGTGCACACGTGACCACATGGGCGAGAGCTGGACGCCGCTGCATCTGGACACCGGGTGGCTGGTGACCACACGGGCGAGGGCTGGACGCCGCTGCATCTGGACACCGGGTGGCTGGTGACCA